>NC_136827.1:0-277500 GCF_951394365.1 Tetrao urogallus
GAATACACTGAGAAGGGAAATAGCTGAGCATGACAAGAGGCCTTGCTTTTCTGATGGCAGAACATGCTGAGCTGTACTGTGTGTGGAAAGGCCTGTCTGCTGACTATTGTCCCCTTTTTTTTTTTTTTTGCTGCTTTGTCTACCAGTATTTTGTGGATTTGGTTCTACACTTGGTTGGCCTATGTAGCCTGATTATATAATGTGATAGCATGGAGAGTTTAAGGAGAAGTATTTACTTCCCAATGGGCTAATTTTTGTATCTGGTTCTTCAACTGGCTGCTCCCTATTACTACCTGTAGTAAAGATATAAATACATCGTTTGATTTGCCAGAAATTAATGTTATTGAATGCCAGCTCTTCTCATGTCTAGGAAGAGCAAAGTTCTGCAGCTGCTATCAGAATTTCCTCTTCCAGAATCAGGAGGAAATGTAGGGACCCCACTGATTGCCTTTGAATTCAGCAGTTCGTTCTGTTTCCTTTCAGAGCGCATAACATCCTGAGCGTGTTAATCAAGAGACATGGCTTTTTAGTCTGGTGTGAACTATGTTGTGCATTGAGCCTTTGTCCCTTTGTAATTAGGACTTTGTCCATTTCTGCAGGACTGCAGAAAATCCTTTGGGCTAATCAACACTGCAATTTGCAGAACGTGGCAAATGGAAAATGATCCAACTGCTTCAGGTGTACATTTCCTTAGAATTGTGAATAGTTTTGGACTGAGAGTTTGTTAGCAGAATGGAGCTCTTGAAGCTGTCCAAGATTGTTTCTGCAAAACTTAGTTCTATCTGTCTGATGCACACAGGAGCTGAGGGCTGCATTGCTTGAACTGGTGGAACTTGTTTAAGTGAACTGGGATGAGCAAGTTTCAGAACTGAGTCAGAATGCAGTAAAAAATGGATAATCTCACAAGTATTAAGATACTGGCTTGCTATTTCTGCACTGAATTTGTTTTAATTGCATGTGGCTGTGATCTGAGAGGTGCTTGAAATGCAGACACCTAGGCATTGTTGTGTAATTGACTTTCGCACGTTACAGATCCTGAAATATCCTGGAATCTAAAACTCAGAATTGGTTTAAGTCTACTGCTTGACTCTAATCAGGATCATAGCATCTGTGTTCAGTGTTCTTTTCCCCGTAATGCTCCACATCACTTCATTTGGGAAGTACTTAAGGAAATTGACTATGTGCCATAACTGCTGTTAGAACAAAGTATTTCTGGTGTGATCTTAGGCATTTTGTAGCTCTTGTGAGCAGTTTCCCTTCCAGCATTGCCCTCAGCCAAGTACGTGTTAATTTTTACCATTAAATTTATTCAAGCTATTCTTAAAGCAGAGTTTGTAATCTCTGTTCCTGTGCTTTGAAAGAAAAGAGATGTCAATATCATCCAAATAATTTAATAGTTCCTTTTGAGCTAGTTGTTCAAGGTTCATTCTCAATCCTCTCTTATTTTAGTTAAGAAAATAACTTTTATTGCAGAGAGGAAAATACACTGTTCCAAAACGGCTTTCACCTAGCAGCACGCTGCTACTTAACCAACTGCTACAGGTAAAAGGGCTGCTTCTATTCAGATTGATGTACAAAATGCTGTTGCATAAGCTCAAAACATTGATGGAGTGCTTAGAAAATATGCGGTGTTTAAACAAGTTAAACTGCTCCACGCCTGATGTCCTTGAAGAAAAGGTTAGCATTGCCTTGTGCTGAAAATTCTCAAATAATAACGTAGTACTAGTTAATGGTTATAGAAATAATTACAGTTTTAATAATTAAACAGTCTTCAAGCAGCTTGCATTTGGATGTTCTTAATTGTGCTGTATAATTAAAAGCGATTTGTAAACAAAAGATGTTTCATAAAGGAAGCTGAATGTACTAAGTATGCCTTTGGGCTGTATCTACGCAGTCTCAAATACAAAATCCTGGTGGAACATTTAGAGAACCTATGGTTACAGTAACTGTTCTTCACAGCTCAGGTGTTTGACCTTCCTTTTGGTGAAGTGAATAAATACCGCTGGTCTCTGTCTGTGCTTCTAGGCACCTTGAAGTTCTTAGGAAAAGAATAACTGTCTCCAGTTCTTCTTGATGATATAAGTAACAGCTTGAATGTTGCTGCCCACTAGGTAGACCTGAAGAAGCAGATTACAGTTAAACACCTGTTAAATCACCCTTGGCTCATGCGAGATTATTCTGATGCTGTTCAGCGGCAAAGTAAATACCCAGTAAGTACGCACACTCGAAGAAGCCTAAGTATTTTCTGGAATCTTTTCTGGACCACTGGCATCCTCACAGAATAGGAGTGATAATACATTTCTTCAGAGGCTGCTGACAAGTGGTGACTCTCGGGGGTCCATTTTGGCGCCCTCAATACTTTTGTCAGTGACAGAGAGAATGGAACTAGAGAGCACCTTCAGAAAGTTTGCAGGCAGCCCCATGCTGAGAGGTGCGGTGGATAAAACAGGAGGTAGGGATGTCTCATCCCTGATGGTAATCAAGGCTGGGTTGAATGAGGTCCCGGACAGTTTGATCTGGTGAGTTGCAACTTTGCAACTTGGAGCTTGATGGTCTTTAAGGTCCCTTCCATCTCAAGCCATTCTATGAGTCTCTGGAACTGTGCTTGTCCTCCTTATCTCTCAATTGTCTGACCTGTGTGAGAGGTTGGGGTAGCGGGGTTGGGGTGGGGCTGGGAACTGGGTGTGTGAGGGAGATTCTTGCTGCAGATACTGAGAAGTTGCTGTGTATTTGCAGCCAATGGCTGCTGCTGGCCACTGGGTGCCACTGTTTCCCTGAAGAACAGCTGTGCTGATGGTACCACCGTGTGCTGTGCAGGCCATGCAACTGAATAATTAAGGAGGGATAGATGTGTAACTTCTGCTCTCGTGAAAATTTCATCTGCTGACAGGCTTTTGTACTTGAATTCAAAACCTGTTGCCACAGAGGGACCAGTTGCTGAAGTTTGGTGACTCTTTCTCAGGGGTCTGTGCTGGGTCCGGTCTTGTTCAACATCTTCATCAGCGACCTTGATGAGGGGATGGTGGCCACCCTCAGCAAGTTTGCTGATGACACGAAGTTGGGAGGATTGGCTGACATGCCTGAAGGCCGTGCTGCCATTCAGCGAGACCTGGACAGGCTGGAGAGCTGGGCAGAAAGAAAACGGATGAGGTTTAACAAAAGCAAGTGTAGAGTCTGGCATCTGGGGAGGAATAATTGCATGCACCGGTACAGGTTGGGGGATGAGCTGCTGGAGGGGAGCTCTGCAGAGAGGGACCTGGGTGTTCTGGTGGACGGCAGGTCGGCCATGAGCCAGCAGTGTGCCCTTGCGGCCAAGAGGGCCAATGGCATCCTGGGGCGCATTAAAAAGAGCGTGTCCAGCAGGTCGAGGGAGGTGATCCTCCCCCTCTGCTCTGCCCTGGTAAGGCCTCATCTGGAGTACTGCACCTAGTTCTGGGCTCCCCAGTACAAAAAAGACAGGGATCTCTTGGAAAGAGTCCAGCAGAGGGCCACAAAGATGGTGAAGGGCCTGTCCTATGAAGAAAGGCTGAGTGAACTGGGTCTGTTCAGCCTCGAGAAAAGAAGACTGAGAGGAGACCTGATCCAGGTCTATCAGTATCTGAGGTGTGGGGGGCAGAATGGCGAGGCCGGACTCTTTTCAGTGGTGAATGGAGACAGGACAAGGGGAAACGGCCAGAAACTGCAGCATAGGAAGTTCCACACAAAATGTGCGAAGGAACTTCTTTACAGTGAGGTGACGGAGCACTGGAACAGGCTGCCCAGGGAGGTGGTGGAGTCTCTTTCTCTGGAGATGTTCAAGACCTGCCTGGATGCCGACCTGTGCGACCTGCTGTAGGGAACCTGCTTTGGCAGGGGGTTGGACTCGATGAGCTCTGGAGGTCCCTTCCAACCCCTACAATTCTGTGATTCTGTTTACTCCTTGCAGTATTTAGCCCTGATACTAACTATTTAAAATAGAAAATCTGAAATGGTGGCTTACTATTGACTCGATTGCTGCATATCAGAAGACTATCGTGGTGATATTGGCTCTGTGAGATGACTTGGAAGCTGTTCCTTCAGTATAGGTCTTGTTCTTGCAGCTGGGGCACCTTGATGAAGACTGTGTAACAGAACTTCCTGTGTTTCACAACCAGAGCAGAGTATATCGGCATTAATATCAGAGGTAATAAATGTATGTAACTCATTGTATTTAAGCTCATTACTACAGTAAATAACCTTTCTGTGTTAACAGACTCTAATGCTTGCTTATTCTCAAACATGAAGTATTTTATACCTTTCAGAGCTAAGGTACCCCTGCTGAACTCCGTATAGTCTATCTGTAGCTAATAACTACATTTCTGAAGTTCACATTTATTCTATTTTTCTCCTTTAATTTTGTTTTCTAAGCCTTTCTGTTATTTTCTACCATGTTAAAATCCTTATGAAATGAATCCATTCCAGTAACTTTTGAAAATAAATGAGAAAGCTAAACTGAGTGCTTCTAGAGATATTGTATAAATGTCACTAATGACATTCCAAGCTGCAGAAGAGATTTAAAACACGATGTGTACTCTGGCTTTAACCTGAATCTGAAAACTGTTTCTTGAAATTGAATTGTCTTTCTATTAAATAGAAAGTGGTAGAATTTGGAAGGATTGTTAAGATTTCCATATAACTTTAGTAGGAATAGATACAAAATGTAAGTTTTACCCAGGAGAGACGTTTCTACTTTTTTTCAGGTACAGAAAATAATGAGAACAATCTACCTACAAGGGGAAGAAGTTCTTCCATGTTAGTCTGTGATATTTTCACAGTCCTTTATTAAAGGACTTTTAATGCCTTGTAATTGTACTACACTGTGAGTCTATCAAGCAATTCATCCATGGTTCTCATAGTCGTCAAAAAGCTGCTGAAAATCAAGTTGAATGTTGATGCTCCTTGGGGCTGGGCTGAAACATGACCCCCAAAAATGGGAGTCCAGATGAAATACTGTGCAAAATGCATTAATAGGAGCTTTGCCATTCACTTCAGTAGAGCCATTCTGGCACCAGCTTTACTCTTCACTTTCAGCAATTGTACTGCTCTCAAGCAAAAACAAGAGCAGTCTGCTTCTTTATCTTAAACTTGTTGTGTGAACAGCTAAGGTCTGAAACTAGCCTAATGTGATCAGACATGAAGGTTGCACATCAAGGGGAAAATATTCCAGACATGCAGAAACGTTTAGAACGCTAAGCTTTCTTTGTACTGACAACTTCTCTGAAGAGATCTAAATACTCTTGTTTTCAGGTGGAATTATGACCGGATGTCAGCAACCTATCTCTTGATTTAATCCAGGAAGGTTCGTGGCAAGCGCATCCACTTAAGAATTCCATCACAAACGACGTGCCAGTACAACACAGCCAGCAAGCCAGGGGGTAAGTTTTAGAGTTCAGCACAACATTCTGGTAAAAATGCTTCTGTGTGCTAAAGCTCTGCCTGGTAAACAGCCTGGTGGCCTAAACATCTGTAAGAGAGATGTGTGCAGCCAGTCTTGGTCGTCAAATCTTGTTCTATGTTAAGGCCACTCACTTTGTGTATGAAGGCAGAGGATGTAATCTCTCTAGATTTCAGGGAGGCCTTTGATCCTGTCCTTCGTGGCATCCTTCCAGACAAGTCATCCAAATGTGAGATGGACAGGTACAGGCTATGACATCTGACAGTGCAGACAGTGCACTGCAAGTGGTTTAACCATATGTCAGGGCAGGTTACTCGTCTATTAATTACGGAAGTTCTCACAAGGAGCGTGCCTTTAGATGCATTCAGATAATGAGACAATTGCTGTGTTCCTAAAACTAGCACGTGGTTCCACTTCTCATGGAGATGTAGTAGAAAATTTCTTCAACATTCATTATGTTTTTTTGTTTTTTTCTGGGCTGCTATTTTGAGTGAAAGAGAAGGGTATGCTTTTACTTAACTGTGCTCTTATTGCATCTTGCTTCTAAATGAAATGTAACCTGTACTTTCACATATCTACTCAGTGTGGCATTGAAAATACTTAGGCTAGCAATGTTAACACTTGCATTTACGTGCTGGACCAGAAATGTGTCCATGCTATAGCAGCTCCTCTGAGTTACAAAGATGTTTGTCCTCATCCTTAGTGCTGATACTGCACGTGTTAACTCTGCCCTTTAAAGTACTAAGCATTTTTCACAATTGAAGATTCTTCTGTTCCAAGTGCTAGGGAATATTGTTCAGAAATGCTCGATCTCTGCAGGCTAATGTGTTACTAAGAGTTACTGAACATACCACTTTCCTTTGTTAAGTATTCAACGAAGTGCATTACAAAGGCTGGTTGTTCACGCAGGTTTTATTTTTGTCTTAAGACTGCATGTGGTAACTTCTGATGTTGGTCTTTACGGTAAGTTTAAAAAGTAAAAGTAGGTATTTCTTACATGAGAAGTGCAGAAGTGTGATTTCAGCTCGTTTTTGTTAGATATTCCTGAGAGTTAAAAAATTAAAATACTTTTGTTGTTCTATTGGAAGTTCTTACATTCAGGATAGGTTAAAGCAGTACTTAGAGATATAACAATAAACGGTGGAAGTATCTCTTGGAAGTGTTGAGAAAACATCGCTGTCTGGGGCCAACTGCTGCTATGGAAAGCTGAATCTTCGAGCTTTATTGAGTTGTCTCCACAAATTCAAAGCTGCTCTACAGAGCTCTTTTCCAACATGTGGACAATAGAACTTTTTAGGCCGTTACTCAACATGTAGTATTAACTGTGGTGATGCAATTCGCACCTTTCACATAAAGGAAAATGTGCTTGATGTGGAATGCAACCTTTTGACATAGTAAATTCCTCAGTGTTTGTCCTGAGACCAGTAGCAGAACAAGAAACCAGTTCTGGTCCTCATCCCTTCCAAACCTGCTGTACTGCACTGCGCCGGCCCCTCAAAGACTTTTGAATTACAGAGCTCTGGGGGGATCAGTCTCAGTTTTCTGTTGTGGTCTTGTTGTTCTAGTAAAAACCTATTTTATCACTCTGAAGATCCAGACTAGAGATAGATAGGAGGCTGGCTTTAAAAAAAAAAAAATTGCTAATCGTGAGAAATCCTGACTGAAGAAAAGTAAATCCTCTACTGCAGAAACATACCTGCTTTGGTTTGGATACTTTCTTTCAGAGAGCCAGTGCACAACAGTCATCGCAGTTAAGAAGCCCAAAACACCAACAAATACATATGAACTGACAGCAACGGAGATTCTTCCTGAGAGGAGGGAAGTGTACAGTTATCTATATATGTTTTTGGTTCAGAGCAGTGCTACCTTAATCAGTGAACAGCCTAGGAGACATTGTTCGCAACAGCAAGCGGTATTTCCTTTCTCTTGGTTAAAATTTTCCGAAAACCTCTTGCTGTATTCCCTGGGAAGCACTGAAAGCAGAAAATAAAATAAAATAAAATAAAACTAGAAGTCACTCATCTTCAGAATGCATTCCTGTTTTCCATAACATAAATCCCATCTTGTTCCATTTTCCCTGAGTGCTGCAGTTTTAAAATGCATCTCCGAGCTTAAAGCTCAACTGACATGTAAGCAGAAACTCTCATAATACACAACACTTCCTTTTGTTTTCTTCATTCTGATCTGATCATGTTCTAATAGTGCATATGAAATAACTACAGTCTGATTGCTGAGGAAAAGTAACTAATTAATTTGGTTTTGTAACAGGTGTCATTCTGTGGATTTAGATCTCAACCTAGCTCATGTGGAGAGCAGCCAAAAGAAGAGAAAGGCCAAACGACTTGGAAGTCTTCAAAGAGGCCTGGATAAAGTGATTACGGTGCTTACAGCAGGCAAAAAAGGAAGTGATTCAGCAGACATGGGCCAAGAAAACTTAAGGTATGTTTGCTAGAGAAATATTTTATGGGAGTGATAGCTCTTGAAAACATTTAATACTATTAGGAATGGCCTTGTGAAAAATTCTGTAATCTGAGTTGCCTGCGCTCTGTAGAAAATTGCACTTGCTCGTCCTGTTTTTCTATTGATATAATGGCCCTGTTATTGCCCAGGGATTTAGTGCTGGCTTCAGCTCAGGTGAGTCACCAGCACGTCATGGGAGAGGGCTGACCATTGCTTTTTGCTTGCCATCTCTCCAAACTGGAGGAGGATGCAGGATGGGTTTAAAGGAGGCCTAGCTGAAAATATTGAATGATGTTATTTCTGTAGAGGTACCGCTAGCTTTCCCTCTGGTTTGAGGGAGCTTTGATAACATTCCTTGCTGGCTTTTTTCCTTAGTTCAGGAGTGATACACTTGGAAAGGAGTTCTCTAGCATCTTTTCTGGAATTCAATAGAATCCAGATTAAAGATTTAAAGATTAATAAATTCAGCTGGTGAAGGAATTTCTGATGCGGTCAGTGTGACTTTTGATTTTCAAAGTTTTGATGTCTCTGCAGCCAAGCCATATTTTTTTTATTACTAAGTCTTTAAATAGCCTTAAAAATAATAATTACTTAGTGCACTGCATAGAACACTTTTGCATGAAACTTACACCAGGCGAAGTCGATATATAGCATCAGTTTTAGATTTTTAGAATCTGCATACATTGACTTTTCCATGAAGTGAACAGAATCATATAAATCACTTGAGAGGAATTTATATTTGAATCAGTAGATGACATGTTCAAAAAAACTGTGATTCATGTGAAAACAAGGCTGTTATGAAGGCATAAACAGTTCCATAAAAGAAATTGACGCATCTCTCCAGCTAGCTGTCTTCTGGAGCTGTAGCTTTTAGAGACATCTCCAGTACAGTCACAGGAACAAGGAGTCTGGAAGGGAGACCTCTGGAGATCATCTAGTCCAGCCTATGCTAAAACAAGTTCTCTACTGGTGTGCTGGAAAACATCCAGGGGAATTTTGAATATCTCCAGAGAAGGAGACTTCACAGTCTTTTTGGGTTGCTCCAGGGCTCTGACACCCTCAAGGTAAAGAAGTTATTTCTCGTGCTTGTGTGGAACTTCCTGTGTTCCAGTTTGTACTCATTGCCTCTTGTCCTGATGTTGATCACCTCTGAAAATCATCCGACACCTTGACACACTTGACACCTATGATTCAGATATTTGCAAACGTTGATCCCCTCTCAACCTTCTCTTTCCCAGGCTGAACAGCCCCAGGTCTCTCAGCCTTTCCTCATAAGGGAGGCACAGCTAGCCTGTGCCATTGATCACAGCCCTGGCTTATCAGCCAGTTCTCAATCCACCTCACTCTCCAGTATTTATCCCACACTTTCTAAGCTTACCTATGAGGATGTTATGGGAGACAATGTCAATTCAGTGTCTTGCTGAATTCAAAGTACACAGCAGCCGCTGCTCTTTCCTCATCTACCCAGCTGGTCATGACATCATAAAATCCTTAGAGTTGGAAATGGACCTCTGAATGCCATCTAGTCCAAGTCCCGTGCAATGAACGGCGACATGCACAGCTAGATCAGATTGGCCAGGGCCTGATCCAACCTCTCCTTGAGAGTCTTCAGGGATGGGACATCCACCGCGTTATGAGACAGCCTGTTCCAGTGCCTCACCACAGAAGAGTTCTTCCTTATGTAAATCTACCCTCTTTGAGCTTGAAACCATTTCCCCTTATTCTGTCAGACCCAGCTGAAGATTCCATCCCCTTTTTTGTCCACTGAACAGTCCACCCATCAAATCCATACCTTTCCAATTTGGAGAGAAGTATGTTGTGGGATACCATATCAGAGGCCTTACTGAAATTGAGATAGGTGATATCAGTGGCTCTTCCCTTGTCCATTGACTTGTCCACTATGTGACGCCATCATGGAAGGCCGCTAGTTGGTCAAGCAGGATTTGCCCTTGGTGAAGTCATGCTGATTCTCCTGTATCACCTCTTTGCCTTCTATCTGCCTTAGAATGGAATCACAGAATGTCTGGGGTTGGAAGGGACCTCTAAAGATTCATCTATTCCAGCCCCCCCTGCCGGAGCGGGAAGCTCCGGTCACTCAGGAACACTTCCAGGTGGATTTTGAATGTCTCCAGAGAAGAAGACCCAACAACCTCTCTGAGCAGCCCATTCCAGTGTTCTGTTACGCTCACCTAAATAATTTTTTTTCTCATATTTATGTGGAACCTCCTGTGTTCCAGCCTGCGCCCACTGCCCTTTGTCTTATCACTGGGTGTCACTGAGAAGAGCCTGGCTCCATTCTCCCTGACACTCACCCTTTACGTATTTATAAACATTAATGAAGTCACCCCTCAGTCTTCTTCAAGCTGAAGAGACACAGCTCCCTCATTCTTTCCTTGTAAGGGAGATGTTGCGCTCCTTCCACCATCTTTGTGTCTCTGTCCTGCACTCTCTCAAGCAGTTCCCTGTCCTTCTTGATCGAAGGGGCCCAGAGCTGGACGTAATATTCCAGATGCGGTCTCACCAGGGCAGAGTGGTGGGAGAGGAGAGCCTCTCTCGCCTACTGACCACAGCCCTTCTATTACACCCCAGGATGCCTTTTTCCTTCTTGTCCCCAAGGGCACAGTGCTGGCCCATGGTCATCCTGCTGTCCATCAGGACTCCAGGTCCCTTTCCCCTGCTCTCCTCTCCAACAGGTCTGTCCCAGCCTACACTGCTACCTGGGGTTGTTTTTGTCCAGATGCAGGACTCTACACTCGCCCATGTTACATCGCATTGAATTCCTCCCTGCCCAACTCTCCAGCCTGTCTAGATCTAGCTTCCAGGAGGATCTGTTGCATGATTTTTCCTGACACAGAGGTGAGACTGACAGGTCGGTAGTTCTCCGGGTCATCCTTTTTACCCTCTTTAAATATGGGCATGATGTTACCTTTTTTTCCAGTCTCCAGGGACTTTACCTGATTGCCACAACTTATATCATCAAGAATGGCTTGAAGATTATATCAGCCAATGTCATTAGGAGTGGGATGCATCTCATTAGACTTGTGGATGTGTAAAATAAACAGGGTGGATAAATAAATGTGGATGTATAAAATAAAATGGTACCAGATCAGTCAAACATGATTTCCCATCGGTGAGCCCATGTTGACCAGTCCTGATAACCCTCTTTTCTTCCACTGCTTGGAGATGACATCTAGAATAAACTGCTCCATCATATTCCCAGTGACAGAAGTGAGGCTTCCTGGCCCATGGTTTCTTGGCTCTTCTTCTTGCCCTTTTTGAAGAGTGAACTGACATGACTATCCTCCAGTCGTCAGGCACCTATCCTGTTCTCTCTGGCCTTTTAAAAATGAAAGAGAGTTGTTCAGCAGTCACTTCTTCTAGCTCCCTTGCTGCTTGTGGGTGCATGCCATCAAAGGCCATGGATTTGTGTGCATTGAGTTTGCCTAGCCTATCTCTAATCAGATCCTTCTTGACCATCAGGAAGTCTTCCTTTCTCCCGACTCATTCTCTTACCTTCAGAGTCTGGGTTTCTGCAGGGCAGTCTTATCAGTCAAGACTAAAGCAAAAGCAGCATTCAGTAACTCCACCTTCTCACTGTCCTTTGTTGCCAGGACCCACTGCATTTGGTAGTGGGACCTCACTTTCCCTCATCTTCCTTTTGCTATTGATTTACTTACAGGTGGCTTTCTTGTTGTCCTTGACCTCCCTCACCAGATATAATTCCAGAAGTGTCCTAGCCTTCCTTCTTGTAACCCCGCACGTCCTGACAGCATTTCTATATTTCTACAAAGCGGACAGACCCTTTTTCACATTTCACAGACTTTCCTTTTTTCCGTTTGAGATTTCTCTTGAGCTCCTCGCTCATCGTTGTAGGTTTCCTGCCACCTGCGCTTGATTTCTTACCCATAAGGATTCCCCAGCTGTGAGCTTGGAAGAAGTGATGCTTGAATGTCTACCAGCTCTATTGGACTCTCTTACATTATTTATTGGGCATTAGCTCCTTCTGTTGTTACAAAATCATCCATGGGCAGTAAGAGGCACCTGTATCCACCGAAAGATAAACTTCTTTATCCTGTTCCCCCAGCTGTAATTTAAGCAATGGAACTGCTAGGGTAGACTTCCCAAATTCCCATCCTTCATCTATGCAACCAGAAATTGTTCCCTCTTTCTCAGTAATTTACACATTACTTTCATTCCAATGGGGTGGAGCCCTATCTGGGCTCTTCCAGCCCCCATCTCTCTCTGAATGGATCCCTGGGTCCTACGGCCCCACTCCAGTGCCGCGACACTAACAGCTGCTGTTATTCCCAATTTACCTCCTCCTCTCCAGAGGCTCCCAGTACCAACACTGGGATTCTCTCTGCAGAGGCTAGTCTCACTTCCAGTGCCGTGTCCTCTTCACCTCCCCCTTTGCAAGTTATGCTGTTTACAGCAGCAGTCTCCGTCTGCAGCTCACTCTCTCACACCAAGTTCTGCTCGCAGGGGAACATTGTGGGGGGTTGCTCTCACACCAGCGCAGGCAAACTCACTTTCTCTTTAACCCTTTTTCCTTTGTCGTACCCTCAGTTATACTTCCACATATCCTCCATTCTACTTCTGTATACCAGTAACAATTACCTTTCTTATACCATCAAAACAGTTTGTCCCATTCCTTTCAAAATCCACAAATCAAACCGTACAATTCTTCGACTTCCACAAACACCCAGCACTTGGTCTCTCATGATTAGGGTACTCAATTAGAAAACTGGTCCCATTTTTCCATTTATGTTCCTAGTTTCTTATTTAATATTCCCCCTGGCCCTCCTGCAACATCCTTCCAATGTGACAACATACACCTGAGAGGTGTTTTGTTTATTTGTTTGTTTGTTTGTTGTTGTTGTTTTGTTGGTATTTCTTTCCCTTGCGACCCTCCCATAGTACTCTTTTGTTGTTTTATTAGTTTATTAACGTTTCCACAAATTACTCCTTTTACCCTGAAGTTTCCCTAAAATGATCCCCAAAACTTGTTCCACCACTGTTGTCCACACTCCAGACACGAGTAACACCAATCCCCTTAATATATCTCTTTACAAGCTAAACAGAGTATAACATAATCTGGACAAAATAATATGTGAAATATACACCTTTCTTCCGGTCTGTCACTGTAATTTATGATATATAAGTTCCCATATTCATCCCACTCCAAAAAGTTCATTTGCATTTACACTAAAAACCATTCAGATTACCTTTTTCCCAATTTATCAAAAATAAGAATTTTACTTCTTTATTGGTGAACGAGGGATGGGAATGTAACAAAGGACCCTTGACTTAAGGCACTTGATTAAGAATTGATTTTTTTAATGACAGATTCAATTTTGTTTTAAAAACCAAAACAAAACATTTGGCAATTAAAGAAAAGCTATATAAATACTGGTTAATAAGCTTTAATATCATACCAAAATACTTTTTCACATCAGTTAATATAGTTAATAAGGTATTTGTGGATTTTGTTTATATACATACAATATATGGTTTTATTTCACAAAAACAACAACAAACACCAAAGCATTGCTTACAGCAACAATTAGTCACTTTAAACAGATGCTGACAGTGAGCATGAGATTATTTGCCTCCTTTATACTCGTCCATTAAGATCTCATTTTAATCATTTGTTTAGAAGCCATTTTTTGTCCTGCTTATTTGATACTTAAGGATTTTGAATCAGATTCTGTGAATTCTTTTGCCTGTGAAATATCCTGAAGCTAATTCTGCACCTTTTTTATCTCAGCAGCACTGAAAGGTTTCTGTCCAATGCACAGTTCAAGTTGCAGTGATGCTGAATTCACAGGTGAGAAACAGGAGGAGCTTGCTTGATTTTGGTATTCAGCCTTTTGTTCACTCCTGACTGAACAGGCCCTATGGATGAGAACTTTGACTGAGAAAGAGAAATTTCAGAACAAAAAATCTACAGAGAGCTGCAGTCTCCAGAAAGGTTTCCAAGTATTTCTCAACTGCAAGATAGATTGCTGCTCACAGGAAGCAGTGTGATCCATTTTGCCGAAGGATGCAAAAAAAAATCTTGCCCCTTTTGATTTTTGATGCCTTTCATCGTTCTTTAACGGAAAATCATCGTTTCTTTATCGGAAAATGTCTTAGCTGGTTCAGCTGGGATAGAACTGTTGTTTTCAGTGTTTCTGGTATGATGCCATCCTTTTGATTCAAGGAGAAAAACAATGATGATAACACAAGGATGTTTATAGTGGCTGATAAGCAGTGTTCTACAGAGCCCAGGCCATTTTCAGAGAAGGGCCCAAGGTGCTGGGAGGGAACAGAATTCAGCTTAAACTGAATGAATCCAACAGGCCGACCATCTCTTTCAGTAGTTCTATAAAAGTATCTGTGGGAACTAAATGCTGTTCCTGCATTTAGAACTAGCAAGATGAGTATTTTATGGTCTCTGCTGCCATTTATTGTCATTTATTGGTACTCACAATTCTTCTGGGGATTCTCTTCATTCCAATAAAGGGGGGTCTTTAATAATTCCTATCACTTGTCCTTTAGGTAATCCTTCCATATTTATGCACGCTTAGTAGATAAGATGAAATACTTCAGAAGTACCAAAATTGTAACTTTTGTATTATAGGCTATTCTGTTTTGCCAAGAAGCCCTCAGCAAAAGAACAACTTAAGGGGCCTTTGACCTGAGGTCAAACTGTCCCTCTTTTGGATTAGGAGGAATGCAACTGATGCTCCTCTACATTTTTCCTTCCAACTTACCTCTATCCCAGGACAGCAGGTGTCCAGGAATAATGGTCTAGTTTTGAATGAGCAAATGTGAGAAGTTAATTAGCAATATATGCTTAGCTAGCAACAATTCATCTTCAGCCAGTAGCCGTATGTTTAGTTGAGTGTCGGGAAAATTGTGAGCCTGCAGTACTCAGCCAATGTGGAATCAGGGCAGGTAGAGAGAAGCGAAGGGCGATAGGGAATGAAAGACCTGATGGCTGTTCTATATTGGAATGTCCCCTAACACCTTTCCCACAATGTAATCTGCCAGTTAGGGGTGGTTTTTGGAGGTAGTAGCTCAGATACGATCAGTAAGGAACTTCATTTTCAGATTGGCAGGGTTTTTAGGAGCTCCTATCTTCCTCGTTCACTTGACAACTGCTGTCTTTAAATAACTGGAAACAGCACTTATGACTATACTGTTGCAAGGACTTCAGAAGGTTTCTTCCTGTGATAAACCTAACTGCAGCTTTTCCATATTTGATTATGGATTGGGGATTATTGCCAAGCCTAGTAAGGGTATGAAAGAACAACAAAGGAATAAATGTTCCAAGAATTGTTATGGGCTATGGATATATCCAATTCTGCTTACTAATTAAAAAAAAAAAAAAAATCAATTCTATGCTTTGTGGAAAGCAGCATCTTCTCTTGAAATCTTATTTGTCTTATGAAAAAACACCTTTGTTTCTCAGCTTTGGTGCTGTTTTGTTCTTGATCTGCTTTGTGTAGTAACATGACAATTTTCTAATGACAGCTCTCTCCCACAGTCAATGCAGCTAACATCTCCTGCATGCAACACATGAATCTTCCTGGATTTCATTTCTGTATTTGCAGATTTCCAGGAGAGTGCAATGGAAACAGCCACAGGTTTTGCAAGAATGGGACTTATTTATTTCTTTGATCCATATTCTAATAATATTATTGTATAAATAAATATGAAGCTTGAATTTTGCCAAGTTTTGAACTTTGAATGGACTTTGGCCTGTTTAAAGAAAGAATGTTCCTGAGCCTTTTCAGCATCACCAATCATCCAGCTTGCCTGGGTGGCATTAGCTGAAGAGTCATTGTCTTGGGCTGAAGATAACATGTACAATGTCCTTAATATATATGAGTAACAAAGCTTCTTTGTAATATATGACTAAAACATACAATAAGAAAGCATAACACTAGTGGGAATTTGGACCTTGCTTTTGTGAAATGAATGCATCAGTGTCTGATTCAAGGGAAGTGGTTGCAATTTTGAAGTTCTCAAGGGTGTTTGTCAGAGGTTTTTGATGAAATATTGCTCTTTCTGTGATTCATCTTTGAAAACAGAGTGTTCACAAATGCGCCTACTGACAAAAAGTAATGACAATAATAAAGCAATAATGACTATAATGACTGTGAAGCAAGGGATATTGTTCTCTGGTAAGACAGCTCTTATAAATGTCTCGTAAAGAGACATAATCAAATATTTATTTTTGTTGAATGTCTAATTGTAACTCAATATATTCAATTTGAAAATTTGCAGCTAATGTATTCATGTTGACATAAAATAAAAGCGAGACTCTTTTTAAGTCTTTTAAGTCTTGAAGCCTATTCTCAAATTTCTTTATCAGAAATAAAAGCATGGATGTATATTTTTCACTGCTCACAGGACTCTGTTTAGCCAGCATATCAAAACACATGAAATCATTTTCCATAAGTTAGTTAAACTCATAAGATTTGTGCTCCAGACCCCTCACCAGTTTCGTTGCCCTTCTCTGGACACGTTCCAGGGCCTCGATGTCTTTCCTGTTGTGAGGAGCCCAAAACTGAACACAGTACTCGAGGTGCGGCCTCACCAGTGCTGAATAGAGGGGGATGATCACCTCCCTGCTCCTGCTGGCCACACTATTTCTAAGCTCAGGGAGGCCAGAAACCTCCCATGGAGCAGAACGGCAAAAGCTCGCTTGATCTTGCAGACCAGAATGCCGTTGGCCCTCTTGGCCACCTGGGCACACTGTCGGCTCCTGTTCAGCCGAGCATCAACCAACACCCCAGGTCCTTCTCTTCTTCGCACTCATCCAGCCACTCATCCCCAAGCCTATAGTGCTGCATGGGGTTGTTGTGGCCAAAGTGCAGGACCCGGCACTTGGCCTTGTTCAACCTCATCCCATTCACCTCAGACCAGCAGTCCAGCCTGTCTAAACCCCTCTGAAGGGCCGCCCTACCCTCAGGCAGATCGACACCACCTCCCAGCTTGGTGCCATCTGCAAACTTACTGAGGGTGCACTCAATGCCCTCATCTAGGTCATCAATAAAGATATTAAACAGGATGGGCTCCAGTACCGACCCCTGGGGGACACCACTTGAAACGGGTCTCCAGCTGGACTTCACTCCATTCACCACGACCCACTGGGCACGGCCCTGCAGCCAGTTCCTTACCCAAAGAAGTGTATATCTGTTCAGACCATGGGCAGCCAGTTTCTCCAGAAGAAGCCTGTGAGGGACCGTGTCAAAGGCTTTGCTGAAGTCTAGGAAGACTACATCAACAGCCCTTCCCTCATCTACCAGTCTGGTCACCCAGTCATAGAAGGAGATGAGATTGGTCCAGCACGACCTGCCTTTCACGAACCAGTGCTGGCTGGGCCTGATCCCCTGGACACTGCGCACATGCCGTGCAATCTCGTCCAAGATGATTTGCTCCATAACCTTCCCTGGTACCGAGGTCAGGCTAACAGGTCTATAGTTCCCCGGATCCTCCTTACGGCCCTTCTTGAAGATGGGAGCCCCATCAGCAAGCCTCCAACCCTCTGGGACCTCACCAGTTAACCAGGAGCGCTGATAGATGGCCGAGAGGGGCTCGGCAATCACCCCTGCCAGCTCCCTCAGCACCCGAGGGTGCAGCCCATCCGGTCCCATGGACCTGTGACAGTCCAGACGGAGGAGGAGCTCTCTGACTGTCTCCGCCGGAATTGCTGGGGGCATATTCTGAGCAGTGTCCCAGACTTCCAGATCGGGGCATAAAAAGCCCAGAGGATAACTGATCTGGCTGTTAAAGGCAGATGTAAAGAAGGCATTGAGGACCTCAGCTTTCTCCTTGTCTTCAGTGACCACATTCCCTGCTGCATCAAGTAGAGGATGAGAATTATCTTTGGTTCTTCTTTTGCCATTAATATATTTATAAAAGGATTTTTTATTGTCTTTTACTGCAGAGGCCAACCTGAGCTCAAGTTGGGCTTTCGCCTTCTTAACTTCATCCTTGCATACCTTAGCTACTTCTTTGTAATCTCCCCAAGCAGCCTGTCCCTTCTTTCAGAGGATGTAGACTCTCTTTTCCTCCTTGAGTCTCAACAGCAATGCCTAGCTCATCCACACCGGTAAATGTATACATGTATACATTAGTCTCCAAGTTGCCAGGCATCAGTTTTCAATGGAGAAAAGCCGCATTTGACATTGGAAACAGCACTAGACAAAATTATAAGTCAGGCTCAAAGGCAACTGTGAGCAAGATGGACAACACTAATGCATGTCAGGATCTTCAACATGAAAACTGTTGGTCATTTCAACTTATAAGGAATTGTAAGAACAATTAGAAAAGAGAAGCAAGCATGAAGGGCAATGAACTCTTCCCCATCATGAGCAGGGGTTAGGAGGTCTCTCATTGGGACTGGGGACTCCAGGGGCCATATATGATTTGTTGGAGGGGGTCTTACTGGGCTTGGAGGACTGGGGAGTCCCATTGTGGCTGGGGGTCCCATTGGGTTGTGGGGCTCACTGGGCTCCTGTTTTAATGGGGAGAGTCCTAAGAAGGGTTGGGAGGGTGTGTGCATTCCCATGGGTCCTGTCTTTTTTCCAGGGGCCTTATTGGATTTGGGAGGACATGGAGAGTCCCATTGAGGCTGGAGTTCCCATTGGCATGGGGGGGTTTTGGAGGGGTTGAGGGGGTCCCATGGAGGTTGAGGGGTTCTGGGGGGATGTGAGGGGACTCCATAGGGGTTGGGGTCCCAGGGTTTGCAGTTACCCCCCAGAGACCTGCAGCCTGGAGCTCCAGCTCCAATCCTTCCATCTTGCCCCTCCAGCAGCCCCTCGAGACACCTCACTGTCCCCTCAGTGACTCCAGGAGCCCCTGCTCTGCGGCAGGATGCAACAGGACCGCTCCAGAACCACACTAGGTGGTTCCATGGCCGGGGGACTGGGGGTGAACCCTGTCACCTCCCTGTAGGGTCTGGGGGTCTCCAATCTCCTGCCATTTCAGGAGGGGACATGGTGGCATCAAGGGGATACGTGATGATGTGCACAGGAGGTGATGGGTACATGGTCATGATGGCCTTGGAGATTCCAGGACCCCCACTGGAAGCTCAGAATCCCCTTGTGGGGTCATGGTGGCCTTGAGTATCCCAGAACCAACAATGGGGATGCCAGGAGCTCTGCCATGGGAACACCAGAACTCCTTGGTGTGCCTGAGGTGGCTTTGGGGATACCAGAAACCATCATGGGGCCACTGGGAAGCGACATGGAAGGCACACAGCAGAAGCGACATAGAGAGACATAGAGAGGGGTGTGGAAGGGACACATGAGGAGGTGATACGTAGGGACAAGGAGAGGAACGGGGGGACAGATATGAGCAGGTGACACAGGAGGGGATGCATGAGGATCCTGTTGACATGTTAAGGATAAAGTGACACGGAGCCAGAACCTCGTCACGTGATAACATTTTTATTAAACAAAACTATTTTTATAAAACAAAACTCTCTTCCCGTTTTCACTGGCCGCCACCGCCACCTTCTCCCCTCATCCCCATTGTCCTTCCCTGTCCCCTTTCTTCCCTCTGCCACTCACTGTCATTCCCTGTCTGCTTGATCCTGCTGTCAACTCCCAGCCCTGTCCTGTCAGCTGTCAGCTGTCCCCTGGTCCCTTCTGCCACCCCTTGTGCCCTCTGCCACTCCCTGCCCCATGTCTCCTCATCCCCCCTGCCACCCCAGTCTCTGTCCCTACCCCCAGAACAGCTCCGCACTCTGTCCCACCTCAGAGGGGCTGATGGCCCTGGTGACATCCTGCACCACATGGGTGGTGGCAGCAGAGTGACAATACACCACCAGTCCCAAGGTCATCACTTTCAGGCAGGATTGCACAGAAAACCCAAACTCTAATACGTTAGTGTGGTAGTGTTGCAGCAAAAAACCATGGACAGTATTGTTAAATATGAGGCTGGGGATCTATGGGACCTTGGAGCGGGGATTCAGCTGGCTTTAGAAATAGGGAAAAGATCGAAAACAAATGCAGAATGGTGCAGCCAGGTGCTGCTGCGGGGGATTGCAAAGGGAAAGGAAAACCTCCTGCAGGGCAGAGCACGACTGGCTGCAAACACGTGGTGCAGGAGCATGACACGCCCTGTTCCATGTCTAATATTCCAGGAGGAAGATGCCCCCTTTTTCCACAGTTTTTCCTCATTTGTGGGGCTATTTTCTTGCTTTTCCTCCTTATTTCCTGACCACCCACTCCCCAGTGTCCTCTGATGTCCCCAGTAGCTCCCTATGTCCCCCATACCCCAGTCGCCCTCAGCAGGTCTCAAGCACACCCCCAGTAGTGACCTCCATTTTGTCCTTGATACATCCCCAGTGTCCCTGGAGCTGTCCTGGCGTGTCCACTGTGAACTGGGGTCAATCCAGAGCATTCTTGGGGTCAATCCAAAATCATTCAGTGGGAAAGTTTCAGGGCGTTCCCCCTCCTGCTGTCCCCATTTAGCCACAGTGTCCCCAGCCTCAAGTGACAATCAGGAGAGTCAGTGTTCAATGTGTCCTTGAAGATTACTGGGGACATGAGACAGTGTCACCCATTTGTCCCCAGTGCCCACAGGCTCTTGTGTCCCCACAGTTCCCCATTGTCCCTGATGCTTCAGGGGACATCAGGTTGTCCTTCAGACATGGAGGTCCCACCTATGTCCCCAGATGGATACAGGGACATCCCAGTGTCCCAGTCCATACTCCCTCGGCAGACTCTCCAGCACTTGATCCCCTCCTCATCCTTCAGCACTGTCCCTAAGGCCACCACAGTGTTCCCCAAGGCTCAGGCACTGGCAGGGAAACCTTTGGTCACCTCTAGTTGTTGTGGTTTTGTAATTGTTTTGTTGTCAGTATTCCACATCAGAACATCATGTGGACCAGTGGGAGTTAACGAGGTAATGTTCTGGTTCCGTTTGCTGCCTTTTGTGGACTCTTGGAGTATCCCGACGGGAAGGGAGGGGGCGGCATCCCCGGAGGACCTGGCAGGCAGAGGCAGTGCGGTGGAGCTGCGGACAGGATCCGGAGCGACTGCCTCTCTGTCTGGCCCAGCTCAGCGTCTCAGCTCGCCGCAGAGACAGCGCGTGCTTTCCCCGCCCTGTCGTGGTTTGACTCTCATTTTTTTATACTCTTGTCTCTCTCGTTTTGTTTGATTTAGTTAAACTCAGTAAATTACCCTTCCTCCTCAGATCGTTGCCGCTGTGTTTTCTCTTTGTTGAAACAATCGGCTAGCTCTCTGACCTTCCCCCTCTCCCGGAGCGCACGTGGCCCGGAGCCGGCCGGGTCGCGCCAAACCGTTCGTCCCTTTTTTTTTTTTTTTTTTTTTTTTTTTTTTTTTTTTTTTTTTTTTCTTTTCTTTTCTTTTCTCTCTCTTCTTCCCAGGGCCTGTGCCCCCGGTCACGGACTCCTATCTAAGGATAACCCCGTGACAATTATTGATGGAGGACACGGGCAATTACGGTTTTTTTTTTACTTCATCTTAAGAGTATTGTATAGAGGACTAAGGACCCTTATGTTCCTTGGAACATATTGGTCCCTTTTTAAGCTCCTCATATTGTGTTTTGGATTTGGACATATGCATAGTCAGTTAAGGGCACTGATGGAGATACCTGCCTGGTTCCTATACATCCTGGCTAATCTAACAGATAATATGATGCTTGGACTGGCTTCCAGGTGCTTTTCCCAGTTCCTAATACATGTCCAGGATGCCAGCTTAGGTACTGTACTATAAGTCTCTCTGAATGTATTCTCCGTGATAGGATTTTACATCGTGTGGAGGAAGCTTTCCCCAAAACCAGAGAATGTGGAGTGGAAGGGAATATGGAGAGGTTTAGGACAGAGATTAGAAGCATAGGGACCCCCCGGTGTCTTGGGATTTTACTCTTGAACACCTGAGGAACTAAGTGAGCACTTTGGTAAGGGATGGTGCAGCTCAGAAAGATCTGAGGAGGAACAGCTTATTTTGGGTTTAGCTTGTGCTTACCAAGCTCTATATAGCACTGTCGTGGAGAGAGAGAGAGATTCCAAAGTGAGATCTGACCCAAAAGGGGAAGCCTCCAAGTCAATCAATCGCAGGAGGCATGAATATCAATGTTAGTTGCCACTGTGGATGGCCAGAAATAGAAACGGGTGTCTTCACATTTAGAACGGAAAGAAGAAGAAGTGGAGGAAATAGAGGAAGATCCAGGCGAGGGGCCTTCCTCAAAACCACCACTACCGAGAAAGGCAACAGAGAAAAGTAAAAGACATGGAGAGGAGAGTGATGAGGAAGGAATCACTGTTACTACCATTCGCCAATCCCTGAAAATGACTGAAATCCAAGGCATAAAAAAGGAGTTTACACAACACCCAAGTGAGCCTGTTGTCACTTGGTTGCTTTGGTGTTGGGACTGTGGGGCTGATAGCATGTTCCTAAATAATAATGAAGCCCACTAGCTAGGAAACATCACCCAAGACTCAGCTATTGACAGAGGGATCAGTAGATGTCTGGATGGAGTCACCAGCCTTTGGGAACAATTAGCTGTGAAGGAAAGGTATTCCTTCAGAACTGAGCTGGAGCCTGGGATGAAAAGCTGGAATACTGTTGAGAAAGGCATCCAGTAGAGAGAGAAACAGCTGTAGCTGAAATGCTGTATGATCCTGAGTTTGTTTCTAACAATCCACACCAAGGCCATGATCCTGAGAGAATGGTGAGTACACCCAAAATATGGCAGAAACTCACAAGAACAGCACTGGAAAGGTACGCCAGCTCATTGTTTGAAATGACCAATAGATATGAAGACTTAGGCAGAAGACCCCCAATTTTTGAACTGATTCTTGCACTTCGGAACAAAGATTACCACCGTCCCATGTTTCCTTTCAGTCATCTGCCAAATGGCAGAAAGACTAGATAAAGCAGAGAAGAGCCAGAACGGCACGCGGTAGAAGTTGTCCCTAGTGTTCAATCGTGATGAACCCGCGGCAGAAACAGAAACACCTAAGAAGACCAGGACAATCAAAAGAATCTGCTGAAGGAGCTGGTTGAACTGATTAAAGTCTCAGCTATTAAAGGCAGACAACCCCCTGCTTGAGCAAAGGACCACAGTAAATATTTGTCTCATGCTGCCCTGTGGAGCTACTTACGCGAGCATGGAGAGGATATGAAGAAATGGCATGACGAATCCAATCCTGCACTGCGAGCACAGGTGTGAGAATTACAAAGCAGATCAACCACCACTGAAGTTACTTCAGGTAACAAATAGAGGGCCCCTGCCTTCAACCAGGGGGAGGAAAGGGATTATAGATTGTATTGGACTGTGTGGATTCAATGGCCTGGCACATCAGAACCACAGGAATATAAAGCACTGGTGGGCACCGGTGCCTAGTATACTCTGATGCCCTCAAGTAATAAAGGAACAGAACTGATTTATATTTCCAGAGTGACTAGGGGCTCCCAGGAATTGTCTGTGTTGGAGGCAGAAATAAGCCTCACTGGAAAAAAACTGGCAGAAGCATCCTATAGTAACTGGACAGGAGGCTCCATGCATACTTGGTATAGATTATCTTGGGGGTATTTCAAGGATCCCAAGGGATACCAATGGGCTATTGGAATAGCTGCTGTAGATACAGACAGTGTTAAGCAGCTGTCTGTCTTGTCTGGCCTGTCGGAAGACCCATCTTTGTGGGGTTACTACAGGTAAAAGAGCAGTAGGTACCCATTGCTACAAGAACAGTACCGCACCAACAGGGATTCATTGCTGCCCATTCATAATCTGATTCATCAGCTAGAGAGTCAAGGAGTGATCAGCAAAACTCACTCACCTTTTAACAGCCCCATACGGCCAGTGTGTAAAGCCAGTGAGAATGGAGGCTGACAGTAGACTACCACAGCCTGAATGAGGTCACACCCCCACTGAGTGCTGCTGTGCCAGAATGTTAGAACTCCAGTATGAACTGGAGTCGAAAACAGCCGAATGGTATGCCACCATTGACATTGCCAATGCAGTGTGTTACAGGCCTTAGTGTAAGGACTTCGTCACAATTTCCTTGTGAAATGCTACAGACTGTCATGCAGTGCAGTCTCTTTATAGCCTTGATAGTAGAGGAGAAATGAATAAATCTGCTTTTGAGATGTTTGGTAAGGACATGGCTTGGGAAATATTTACCTTCTGTTCCAAGTGTTTGTTGCAATGGCATCTCTTAAGTGAGAAAGGTGATAAACTTCCTGTGAATTGGAAGAAAATAGAAAAGGCTTCTTATGGTTAGTCTTAAATGAAGGTCAGGAAATTTTCACTGATGGTCTTCCTTCTTCGAGTCCAAACATACCTAAATGAGTATTCCAGTAATAACACACAGCTTTCACACTGTTGGCTCTATCTACCAAAGAATGTATACCACAGGACTGCCTTTTGGATGGTTGATAGTAGGGGGATGGTGTCTCGGTGAGCGTGGCAGGTCTGATTGCTGTCATATCAGCCAACATTTGGGAAATTGTTGGAACTTCTGGACACCAAAATGAGCTATTGTGGAACTTATAGGAGCTCAAACAAACCTGAGTTTTCTGTATGGTTCCCCATAAGAGATTGATTAAAAAAAAAAAAAAAAAAAAAAAAGCAACCATGAAATCTACCACACTGGTGTTTTCCTCTGTACAGAAATAGGATTTTTACATACAACTCTTGCAAGCCACAGAAGCTGCTGTGTGTGTGTGTGTACATATACACACACAGAGAATCTCAGAACATTAATCTTGATTATATTTTATGAACATTAAGATGATTCTGCATAGCACAAACTAATCTTTGTCTTCACAGCCCAAGGCTGAAAAAGCCTATCAGAGTTCTGGGAATACAAACTGAAATGACTCCAAATGCAAACCAGGTGCATGGCAGCCCTGGGGCTTACGGGGGAGATGAGCACTCGCTGCAGGTAGTTCAGCTTTGCAGCACGCAGAGGTTGTTGCTGGCAGCTCACTGGACATCAGCACCTGTGGAGCAGCATTTTGGGGTCTGTGTCAAGTGAGCTGTGGATATGCCTTTCAGTCCTCACCACTGTTGAGTGTCTGGGAGGTGCTTTCAGGATGCTCTGTGCCTGGGATTGTTGAAGCAAAACCGGAAAATGCTGCGCGTGGGAAGGACTCTCTTGGTTGGAAGGAATTACACCTATATCAGCATATGAATACATAGATATATCATACAACCACAGAATGGTTCTGTGAAGGCAGAATGCCACCTTCCCTCGGCCCACCCCTCCCCTAACCCTCTGCCCTGTCCCTGCTGGAATGAGCATTCTGGGGATGCACTTCCTGTCCCAGACAGCCTCTTTCAGCTGCCAGCCAGACTTGCTCCTGTGACAGGAGAGGCCTCACCATCAGCAATGCTATTTCAGTTGCCTTTCCTGCTTCTCCTTGTTTCCTTCCTTAGCTCCTTGTCACTCCAGACCACACATTCTACACTGAAATAAAACCCTTTAATCTCACATCCCTCTCCCCTTCCTTATGGGATGTGGTACATTTAAAACTTACAGTGTTTGTGCTGAAAGTCTGTGACAAAGCAGGTGCTGAGACTGTACTCTGTGGTGTGAAGGTGTACAATCAATGAATATACAAGAGAGTTTGGCTAAACAGGCTATTACACTAAAAAAAAAAAATAGATAAAGGGCTTACCCTTGTCCTGGGCTCACTGCAAAACTCCAAAGGAAGGGATCTCCAGAAGAGATCCTTCTCCCCTGGCAGTCAGTTCTTAAATGGGTCTAGGAGAGGTGCAGCCAGGCTCCCCCCACTTCTGGCAGCACAGGTGAATTGCCTTCACTGTGCTCCCTGGCTGACTCATTGCTTGCCTCAGGTGATCAATCAGAGGTTCAGGCTGTGATTCAGCAGTTCCCATACAGAAGGAGACCTCACAGAGTAAAGATAATGTTAAACATCAGCTTTGAAGTGGTGGTCTCCATATTGGCCTTTGTGAACGAGGGCTTCTGCCCTGTTATGGAAAGGACCTACAAATACATGATTTGTTTGTTGATTTGTTGCAAAACCACTCGCTCAGTCCCGTGGCAGTCAGTGCTGGCCTGGAACGTTTATTCCCCATAACCTGCCCTGGTCATCATGACAAAGAAAGTTGGTTCTTACACTTACTTTCTGCTTCATATTAGGTTATGAATCAGTGCCCTTTGTTTGGCTTGGAGTGTTTTCCTTAACTCAAGGGTTTCATAGAATCATAGAATATCCCAAGTAGGAAGGGACCTCTAAGGATAATTGAGTTCAACTCCTGGCTCCACATAGGATTTAATGGATTAGATCCCTTTTAGTAATTGGAGACATAATCCAATGCTTTTTGCATTCTGCCTTTACAGAGCAATAAATTTTTATTTTCCCTGACTCTGAGGATTGGCCTGTTGAATCTTCTCACATTGTTCCCTTTAATTTCCCTATTCAAAAGGAAAATCATCCCAAAGCGATGGGTTCCACCACTGCCACCTGACGTGGCCTGCACTTGAGTCTGTTCAGGCTTAATTGGACACAGATGACCCAAGATGCTCCATGGGTGTTTGTGTGTTTATTAAGAATCAGGCAGTTTCTTGGATTCCTGGTGGCCGTTTCAACTGTGAGTCATCCCCTGGGACCCACTGACTTGTCTGGGGAGGGTTTAGTGTGCTGGGCTGCAACTACAGGACAACTGCTGGCAGTATAGGTACTCTGGGGCTCTTTGTCCAGCCTTCATCTGCAGCTCCCAGAGGGCTCTGATCTCCTGCAGGTGATCTCTGACCAGCTCCTCTGGTGCAAAAGAGCTGTAATATCCTGATGCAGACTGTAATGGAGAGATCGAATGTAAGGAAAACAGATGCTAGACCCAGGTAGCCAATGACAGAAATGGTAGGGCTGGGAGGTGAGCAGCCACTTTGTCCATACTGTGTCAGACTTCAAGAGACTGTTTGTCATACCTATGCAGGTCTTACAGTGGGATACCCTGGATTAGTATCAGTTGAAGAATAAAGCTCGAAAAAAAAGTAAGAAAATGCATCCTTGAGAACAAAAATTGTTTGTAAGAGGTTTTCTTTGAAATCTTCATCGTTAAGGACTTCAGGAAATCTTTCCAATTAGCTGCACATGTGTGGAAGACTTGAACAAACCTATGAAAAAGACAGCTCATTAGGACTTTCTGTATTTCACAAGTTCCAAGTCATATTTGATGCTAAATATTTGAACCTCAAATAGGGAGTGCAGAATGAAGTAAACTCTGCAGAAATTTAAGTCAGAATTAAATGTTGACTTGTTCACAGGACCCAGTGAAGGCCATTACTCACAAAGCCTTCTCCTCAACTTGTTGGAGTACATATTTGGAGGTTGTGATTACAGACAGGCAGAGCACTGTGCTAGGAAAACTCTTGGTTTGTTTGATGGAGCAGAAAGGCCAAGGCCTGACAACCAGATCCTGGGAGGAGAGACCCATCCTGTCTGGCTCAGGGCTATTCCTGGGGTCAGTGGGATGGGCTGGGTGCATTGCTATGTGGAGGACAATGGCATGACAGCTTCCAGCCTCTGCACAAGGATGAAGGTGGCCCCATTGCCATGAGCACAGTAAATCTCCTCACAAACCATAGTAAAGGGGACAAAGACCTTGTTGCTGATTGGGCCTTCCATCCTCACCAGCACTCTGGTTTCTCCTCTGCAGGCTTTGCTATACTGTCCCAGACTGCCCCTATTTCCCTCCAGTCTGCGGACACCCCCTCTCCTCCCCACTTTTATCTGACCCTGGCATTTCAGTCATTTCACTCTCTCAACCCTCACCAAATGCTCCTTGAGAAAGAAAGATATAGTGTGATCTAAACTGCCTTGGAGTGAAACCACTGCATTCCTCCAGTGATATCACTTCCTCCATATGCCCAGTCCACATATTTCAAGCTGCACTTTGTTGCCATTTTTTTCTTTTCTGTGGTTCTCCACTGCCATGGTGAACTCCATCATGTTGGAAGTCACCTCCTCATGGAATCTCCATCCATTATCCTTCTTGTGGCCTGTCAGCTGATGAGACAGAAGGAACAACATCATCTTCAAAGATACGCGCCTGCTGCTGGCCTTTCAACTTCTTGGGTAGACATCAACTCATCAGAATTATCTCAGCAATCCCAAATATCTCTGCCTTGTGGCATTAAGCTGATCAGACACATCACATTTGTACACATTACTTGAAAAACACGTGTCTCCTCAAAGACCTCACCATCCATGCACTGGTAAATACCCAAAGTTAAGGGTTAGGAGATGGGTTGAAGAGAAGAGGTCAGAACACAGAAACAAGGGCTTTATGTGCAAGGTGTTCAAGTGTTAGGGAATAAGGATTAGAGCTCACCTTTCAGGATTACATGTTAAATGATGGTGCTTAGAGCTGAATGAATTCCTACAGTCAAACAATATGTTTCTCAACATTTGCACCTGGTTGTGTTTTATTTGCTGATGCACCTTTGCTCTGCTGAGGGCAGAGCTGTCAGGCTGACTGCGGTTCATTTGCTGCCATCTGAGCAGGAATGAGACAAGTAAAGTTTTCTGTAAGCCAAATGCAGCATAAGCATCCAGCTCCCCATCAGGAAGCCAGAAACCCCACAGAAACCTGCAGGAGAATCAGAGCACATGTGGGTGCCCAGGAGGAAATCTAGCCCCAGAACTGGAGCAGCATCTGGCCATGGAGCACCACAGCCCAAGAACAGAGCGGTGCTGTCTCTGCCGAGCTGGCTTCCCAAGAAAGACTTGTTTATCCCCTTCAGACCTAGCAGGCTGGTTCATCCAAATGCTTGCTGATTGTTTGGGAACTCAAATTCTTCCGGCCTTCAAGCTGGAGGCAGCCAGAGGGGAACACCTCCTGGGTCTGATTGTGTGCTGCCTGAGTGAGAATGTAATCCAAGCTGGCTGCACAAGAGTCTTCTTAATATCTCTATCATTTTACTTCAAATAACCTCAGGCACAGAAGTGATGTGGACACTTGCTGAGGTCACAGTCGTTGCCATGGTGGGAGTGTTTGTGCCACAGCTGGTGAGCAGAGCTGGTGCTCTGGTGAGCAAAACACTCTGCAAGCAGAGACTGAGCTCTGGGCCTTCCAGGGAACAAATCATCCTGTGAGAGCCCATTGGTAGCACCACTGCAGTATGTGTGTGAGCTGACACAGCTTAGGCTGATCAGGCTGAACAGGTGAGCTGGGTTTGGTGCTGGGTGGTTGCTGGGAGGTGTCTCAGAAGAAAAACTAGGCAGGGGAGGAGTTCCCAGATCCAGCAGTGCCCCTCGACACAACTGCTTCCAGGGGAAATGGATTCTTGTAGGGATTCCATCCCACATTTCAGTGGGGATGAAAAGTCATTACTCCCCTGGATAACTGCTGGTGGGCCCCCACCTTTATGTCAGACATTAAAAAGAAAGGAGAGCACCAACTGCACAGAGCACAACTTGTGCCTCACTGCCCCAGTGATCACTGGCTGTGCCATACCCAGCAGGCACTCAGCTGGGACACAGACTGTCCGGTGATATCCCCACACACTGAGATATCCAAAGCACATGGGACCATGGCTGCCACCAGTGTCACAGCTGTGAGCACTGTGCAGGAAGGTGGCACACGGCGTCAGCTCTCATCCCAGCTGGAGGTGAGGGGGTAGCCGGTGGGTGCTGCCTGCTGTCACTGCCATGCTGACCATGTGGCACAGCAGTGCACTGGTGTGTGTGCTGGGAGGGAGAAGGGCTGCCGCTGTGCTGGGCTAAGCCAGAGCTGAAGGTTTGTCAAAAACCCTGACTGAGGGTTGGGGCAGAAGACAAAGGGAGTTTTCTTCACGACAGCAACACCAACTATGTGCAGAGCTATTGAGGAGATGAAGAAGAGCAGTTGCTGACACAAGTCATGGTAGACACAACCTGGAGTTAGTGTTAGGCAGTGCTTGCAGCCAGCTGATTTCCATACGTTGTCCTCCTCGAGAGACTTACTGGCATTACAGAAGAAAGCTGGGGAAATGTTTCTTCCTCATGATTTCTCACTTGTTGATACTTTCTACAGGGTTTCTATCCAAAAGGAGATTTCAGGGAGCAAGGTGGTCTGAGAAAGAGTGAAGCCAGCTCTTTCCACGAGCGAGGGAAGTCCCTGTGGAGAGGGCAACGAGAACTTGAGCTTCCCCTGAGACATTCCCCACCATGTCTCAGCAAGGACACGGCTGCTGTTCCTATTCCTGCTCTGCATATGGAAAGGTATGGCTGGGTTTCTTTTCCTTGGGTTTTCTTCCTTTTTCTCATTTTTAAGGGGAAGGGGTGAAGCATGGGGAGCCCTACTCGTCTTTTGTTACCTCAGTAACTGGTTGGATTCTGCATGTGCAGCAACAAGACAGCATTGCCAGGCTCCTTAACCTGCTGGGACAGGGTGGGAGCAAAGAGCGTGCACTGCCCTCCTGCTAGCTCCACCTGGTTATGGTTTGCCAGGTCCCTGCTGCCCTGGGTTTCTGCTGAGAAGTTTGTTCCAGCTGCCTGCAGTAGTAAAGGGTGGGGAAGAAATGGTGGTGAAGAGCTAAGGCTGTGCACGGTAATTTTGCATGGATTGAAATGTGGCACCTGAAGGCACTGTTTCCCTCAGAATAATGCTGGTGTTTGCAGGTGTGTTGGTTTAACCCCCTGAAGTGATGTCTGAGAGCACCTGTCTTCTCCACGTGAACTGAAAGACGGATATGCCCAGAAATTGCAGCTTGTGCAGATGTTGTGAATACACCCCCAAATATTTCCTTTAGTGATAACTAATGTTTCAGCACTCTGATATCCATCTCTGGCATGATCTGGAATGCTGCAGCTCTCAACAAACCTTGGCTGCCCATTCCCACCGACATTTATTCCTTTCTCTCTTCAGAAGCAGCACAGTGCTGTTCCCTGTGCTAGGAAGCAGCAGCCAGCAGGCTGCCAGAAATCCAACAGTGCCTTGCAGTGCACAGGGGGACGCGATGGGGACGGACCGTCCTTAGCACCATGCAAAAGTGAGTTTCTTCAGTCCTCTGTCATGAAGTATGGAAGAATGCATTTTAAGTATTACTTCTGAGCGGGTGCAGTACTGTAGGGATGTCCAGTAACCATGGTGAAAGCATTAGAGAGGCCAACAGTGATAGCTGATGGCAGCAGTGAGACAGAAGTGTGTGTATAAGTAGTGGTGCTCAGAGCTGACTGAATTCCCTTTAGGGACAAAAAATCCATGTTTTGATTTCTGCAGCTGATAGTGTTTTGTTTGCTGTGCTCTGCAGAATGCAGAGCTGTCAGGCAGATGGGGTTCCTCTGCTGCCATCTGAGCAGGAATGAGAGCAGTACTGCTTTGTGTAAGCACATTGCAGTTTAAACATCAGTTTCTGTTCTGGCTGTAGAACAGTGTCTGTCAGTTTTTGGGGGTGGATGTGGGCTAACAGGACAGTGCTGCTCCCGTTGTCTGTGAAATCACACACGATCTGTTGTTGCAGGGACGGAGCCTGCGCATCCATGGGATGGTGCTGGGCATGGGGGGAAACGGAAAGCCTCCCCAGGTAAGAAGCTCTTGTGAGCTGTGGTGTGGGTACCTGCCTCTAAATAGGGCTGCACAAAAGGCTGTGTGTGATGGAGGAGAGAAGACGGGCACTGCAGATCTGTGCTGACTGCAGAAATGGCTCACCATTGAAGCAGAAAAAAGGCAAATTGAAGAAACTACACTTGAAGACCAGAAGTCTGTGGTTGGCTGTGCTAAAATGTTCCTCCAAATAGATGCTCTTCATGTCTTTCTTGTTTCCTTTCTGCCAGAAGCTGATGCAAGCAGCCTTCCACTGAAGCACTGCTCTGTGGAAAGGCACAGGAGAAGCATGGAATGTGGCACAGCACCAAAGAGAGATACAGACACAGCAGGCATCTGGGTTTGGTGCCCTGTCTTTCTAGTTAGGCTTTCTGTCTGTTCTTTCTGGGACTGTTCTCATTGCATGTTGCTCGGGGTCTTAATCCCTGGGATTTAGTTACCTCTCCTGTCCTGATTTGTACTGGGAACCCACAGTTGATACAAGATCCTAAGATCCATAACCATGAATACCCAAGATTAGATTTTCTAGTACTGTGGCCTATTTTGTAGAATGAAAGTAGTTCTGGACTCTCTTTAAATCCTGTTGCTTTTCCTTTCTTTATGGTGACAGTGAGAGGTGCTGAGTCAAATGGAGAGAGACGCATGAATGCAGTACAAGAAGTCTATTCTGAAAGAGCTCATCTAAGAACTGAATCCAAAGCTCGTGTACGGGCTGGAGGGCTTCTTAGCAGAGCAGGTCCCAGTGAAGGGAGAAGACCATCCCCTGCAGTGAGCCTCCACTCCCTCTCCAAGACCCTGCCTGAAAGAAAGCGCAAGGACTTGGAAGGAGCAAAACAAGCAACAGAGCAGCTGCCTCCCTACAAAAGAGTGAGGAGTGAGTGCAGCAGGGAGAAGGCTCTGAGGATGTATCAGAGTGGGGACAGCGTGCTGCCTCCAGCAGCGCAGCCTGGGCCTGCCACAGCGCAGAGCTCCAAGCGAAGAAGTAAGAAGGTGCTGCGATACCCTCCCCGGTGAGCTGCTGCCTTTGGTGAGGCATTGAGTTTGCTTGGGGTTGGCTTTGCTTTTTCCTTCTCTGTGGAGGGGAAAAGAGTTGAAGGCACTGAGGTGCCAGAATATGTAACCCCATCTTTTTCCATTCATTCCATGATGGTCTTCTGCGCGTCCAACTGGAAATGTCATTCACTGAGAATGGCTTCCTAGTCCAATTTCAAAATGAAATTATCTTTTTTCTTACTTCATAGCTAGAAGAAAAAGAAGAACAGGACAAAAAAAGAGGAGAGCGGAAATGATGAAGGCTTCTCTGAGAGCTGCTGCTGCACATGCAGAGGTGAGTCCTTAGTGAGCACAGACACACTCTCTTGTTGTTCTCATTGCCTCCATCTGTCAGACATGAAAGAGTGCTGAGGGAAGCAGCGTAGTAGGAAAACACCCAGCTGTGCGTTTGAGGAAATCACACTGTCAGTGAGGGCTGCCTAGGGGAGCTTGGGTGCCTTTCTCTCACTTGAGGACTCTGTTAGTAATGGCCAGAGAGTTTTGCTGTGATAAAGAAGTTTGCCATGTCGGGCACTGCAACTTTGAAACTGCGTCTCACAGCAGAGCATGAATCTTACCATGGGCAGCTGTTGTGGGAAGTAACATCAGTGACCTGAATGGCAGGAACGTGCTGTGCTGCATGGGGCCATTCTGGAAGTTTTCTGATTAAACTTTCTTAATGAGATCTCCCTAGATTGTTTCTGTCCTATTTCTACACTCACTTTGTTTCTTTTCAGTCTTCCACAGTGAACAGTCTTGTGGAGATGATGCAAAAGCTGCAGCTTTTCGACTGACAGGAGGAGCATCAGAAGGCAGAGGCAGTGCATAGCGTTACAGGGCAGCACTGCGAGTGCCACCCAACTCAGCATCCAAGTCTTTTTCTGTTGCTGTCAATCAATAAACTGTCACGATTATGGACTCAGAAAGAGCACACAGCCTGATTTGCTGAGCAACATTCCATGAGCTGGTGCATGACCTCCCATGTGCAACTCCCACAGCTCCATCAGTGAACACTGGAATTTATCAAAGCAATGGATGCACCAATCCCTTGCACTGCCCACAAATGCACTGTCTGCAAAGCACGTGCAAAGAGCTGTGAGCAGCACAGCTCGGCCATGAGCATGCTAAGTTAGAGAACAGCTCTGTGCAGATGTCTGAGTTCTCCTGGGGCAGCACTGAGCATAAGTGTGCATGTGCCCCTCACCCTGCAGGCATCTCTGCTGGGGGAAGAGAGGCTCCGCCGGCCGCCTGATCCCAGGAGGCAAAGGTGTTCTCCCAACTTCCCTGCAATGGTTGCTTCCTTCATCTTCCCCCGTTTTCAGCTGTTGTTCTACAGATGGGGCTTGAGTGTCTATCATCATGGCACATCTTTGTTTTGGGTTGTATCACTTTGGTTTTAAAAGACTAAGCTAAAAACTTCAGAGTGCACACTAAATGAGGGGTCACAGCCCATGGAAGTGGAGAACTTTTGGCATGAAGGTGGTGTTTGGTTTTATAATGAGTGTATAATAGGCAAAGTTCACCTAAAGGATGGCGTTTTGTCTAAAAATGACAGATGTTTTTTCAAGAGTAGCAGAAATTCCTGGTTTTAGTTCGATTACATTTTGGTGTACAGAGCTCATCATTGGAGTCTTTTCTGCTGGGCTCTTTTTGAAGGAGGAATGCTTCTTGGTGAGCCTGTGCAAAGTTTTTGGATGTTTGAAATCAATTACGAGAAATTCATTATTAAAAAGAAATAACTACCTTTATGCATACTTTCTTGTTATTGCTTTTTCCTTACCACTGCATCAACAAATATACCACTGCTTCATGAAGCCTTTTAAACACCAGTAAGTTGGAAACTATTGATGCTTGCTTTATTTGCAAAGGATTTTTCACAGCTTTGAGGGTATATTTGAGGGGTATTTACCCCATGTTCAGGGGGACCTTCATTCTCCACCCCTTTCTTCCTCATGAAGCCAGTGGAGAAGTGGAAAGAAGAGATTATGGTTCTATAGAGATAAAGGGAAAATAATTTACTAGAAGTGGTAAAGAACTGTGAGACTATACAGTATAAAAGGAGTCAAGGGCAATGAATCAAACAAACAGAAACAGAAAAATCTCTGAGCCACTCTGCATTGTCAGCTGACCAGGTGGAAAAGGAAGTCCTCACATCACATCACATTTGGTTTTTTATTCATATCATAGAATAATAGAATCACCAAAGTTAGAAGTGACCTTCAAGATCATCCAGTCCAACTGTCTGCCTATCACCAGTAGCTCTCACTAAACCACATCCCCCAACAACATCTAAACATTCCCTGAACACCTCCAGGGTTGGAGTCTCCTCCCCCTCCCTGGGCAGCCCTTTCCCCCTCCCTGGGCAGCGCCTGACCATTAGTATTTCCCAACATCCAGACTGAAGCTCCTCTGGCACAATTTGAGGCCATTTCTTCTTGTCCTGATACATGAAAGAGGAGGCCGACCCCCATCTCACTACAACCCCCCTTCAGGTAGTTACAGAGAGCAATGAGATTTCCCCTGAGCCTCCTCTTCTCCAGACTGAACAATCCCAGCTCCTTCAGCCACTCCGAATCAGACTTGCACTCCAGACCCCTCACCAGCTTTGTTGCCCTTCTCTGGACACGCTCCAGGGCCTCCATGTCTTTTTTGTAGTGAGGGACCCAACACTGAACACAGCACTTCAGCTGAGTACAGGGGGGATTACCATCTCCTGCTCCTGTGCTATTTCTGACACAAGCCAGGATGCCATTGGCCTCCTTGGCCACCCGGGCACACTGCTGGCTCGTGTTCAGCTGAGCATCAACCAACACTCCCAGGTCCGCTTCTTCCACACAGTCTTCCAGCCACTGCGCTCCAAGCCTATGGCATTGCCTGGGGTTATTGTGGCCAAGTGCAGGACCAGCCCTTGGTCTTGTTCAACTTCATCCCACTGTCCTCAGCCCAGCAATCAGCTTGTCCAAATCCCTCTGTAAGTCCTTCCTACCCCCAGGCAGAATGATGCTTCCTGCTTGGAAGTCATCTGCAAATTACTGAGGGTGCACTCAGTGCCCTCATCCAGGTCATCAGTAAAGATATTGAAAAGTATATGTATGTATACATTCATAATACCCTAGAAGGGAGGGGAGAGTTGCAGTGTTTAGAAGTGTTTCCAAAGTTTCAACAAATTTAAATTAATGGGGAAAAAAAAGATGTCCAGCAGAGGAAGTTTCTCAGACAGAGAGAGACTTTCTTTTGGGTAGAAATCAGATTTTTTTATATACCATAGAGTCTGAAGAAGCATAGGACACAACTGGATAATGCAACCATTTCAAATAATATACAATAGACACCATTAATATTCATCTTTCTTCTGAGACAGACAAGAGATGATGGTTTTTCTTATATTCTCTTCAATAATTTTTTTCCCGAGGCTATTTCCACTTTCTGAGATGATAATTTTTTTTTCAATTTCTTGTTTTATCCTCATCAGTGGTACATGCCTGCCATCCTATTTCTTTCCCAAGCACAATTCAAACCAAACCCAGATCCCATTTTTGTCAGAATCAACACCAGAAAATAGTGATTTACAGAATTAGTAGATGTGCCATGCATTTCCCTAAAGAGGAGGAGGGAAAGCTGCTTCATGTGTATAAAAGAAAATCTTCCCCAGGCTCTCTTGGGCAGCTGGCCTTCACTGAGTCCCAGAGCCACACAGCACTGCCTGCTGCAGACAGTAATAAAAGTGTCACTGTATGTAAGTGCTGCTGGGGAATGGGGATGTGGGATGTGGTCAATCCAAAACATTTTGCCTCTGTCTCTCCTTCATCCTCAGGCTCTTTCTCTGCTTCAGCACAAGGTATGCAGTCCTTCCATGGGATGCAGTCCTTCACAAAATGAGATTCTCACAGTTCAAAATTCACCATCTCCATGTCCGTACAATGGGGTGCAAACAGTGCAAACCAGTGGTGTGTCCTTTTTCAAGCTGGCTGGAATATCCTCTTGTCTAACGAAGGGTAGCTTTTGAGCTCAGCTCACAGGTGCCTTCCCTGCTATGTATGACCTCCTACCAAAATCTTGCTACATGAAACCAATACAGATGCAAAGGATGCATCCAACATAATGAGACCCATCTCCAAGCCATGCTAATTTGGGGTGCACTGTGCTGTATAGCACGACAATGTGAGCATACCCCACTGTCAGAAATCGTAGAATCATAGAATGTCCTGAGTTGGAGGGATCCACAAGCATCACTGAGCTGAACACTTGAGTCCCCACAGGTCCATCAAAAAAGCTGAACCTATCTAAAAGCATCGCTCCAGTTTCTTGAACATCGATAGGCTTGGGACCATGGCTGACCACCTTTCAGAGAGACTTTTGTTTTTTCCCAGTATCCAATCTGAGTTTCTAATGATACAGCTTTAAATCATTCCTTTGCAATCTATCACTGGCCGCCAGAGAGCAGAGACAGTCATCTCCCTCTCTGCTCACCCTCATAAGGATGTTTTACATAGCAGTGAGGCCATCCTCCAGTACTCTCACTGCCAGGGTCCCCACCATGTGCACGCAGCTCTTCACAGAACTGAAAACAGGTCCCAGTCTAATGCACTTTCAGACAGTCCTGTGATTTAATATACAAGAAAAGTAAAAAAAAAAAAAATCTGAATAAATAAATAAATACATACATATGTATCAAAATATCAAAGTCATGTAAGTAATGACATTAAGATTCTTACGGTGTTATTTACCACCCAAACTGATGGAAAGACAATCTTGCTCATTTGCTCTCATTTGCTTTATTCCCAAGTTTGCGAATAAGCAGCACAATGGCTGCTTATTAATTATCCCACCTCACAGAGTCAGTGGGTCTCCCTGGAGGCAGCAGCCCTCTTTTCCACTACACGTATGTCGAAAAGTATGTTTTCCATCGCTAAGGATTTGTCTCTTCTTCATTAGGGGCTGGGAGTGGATTTTGTGTTAGGAAACAGCCTGACAGACCTCTAAAATGGAGACCCCAAAGGCAGGTTCACTCACAGGCACAGAAAAATAAGGATCTGTCACATGGCCAGTGGTGAGCTGAACAGGTTCATGCTGCGCTCTGTGATGTATTGGCTCAATGGTTGGACTCCAAGGGCTGTAGTGCACAGGGCTACATCTGGCTGGGGACATTTCACAAGCAGTGTTCCTTATCGGGCATCTAGACCTTTGGGAGAATTGTATGTAACAGTACATGACGTGATCCATAGGGGAAATCAAAGTGTACAGCTGCTGCATGGGAAGCTTTTGTCCCCAAATACTGAGCGTCAGCTAGAATTGCCTGCTCAAGACAGCACAGAAAACAGAAGTATCAAACTAGGGGCACAAAGCTCCAGACTCCTGGTGACAAGGGGATTGTGGCACCCACATCCAGGTGTCCTCAGCACTGCCTAGAAGGGACTGAACCACAGGCAGTTATTTTTCAGTGATGTTCTAATTCTTCCCGTTTCCCTCTGAGCAGGGAGGATCTGAGCATGCGTGAGACAATGAATGCAGAATAACAGGTTGGGGGGGGGGGGGGAAGGGGGAGGAGGGGAAGAGATCTTTGAGAGAGGGAGGGGAGCGGAGAAAATGTAAAGGATGCGTGGAGGGGAGAGGAATGAACCTAAGGGCACACAGAGCAGAATAAAGCCGATCTGAACCCACTATCACACTCAAATCCTCCAATCCTATTCCCAGATACCCCCATTCACACTCACACATCCCCTTTCTCGCACCTGGAAACGCTCCTTCCACACACACTTAAATGGAGTAACCGTGCCACGCACCCAAACGCCGCCTCGCATTTCCAAAAGCCGCTGCAGCACCTCCCTCGCAACCGCGCCATTCCCCTTCACGCCCACCCGCATTCGCCCTTCTCACTGCAAACGTCCCCGCCCGCAGCCGGGCACCGCCGTCGCCCGTCCCGCCCCGCCCCCGCCGCCCCATCCCTGCGCTCGGGCTCCCTCTGCGGCCGACCGCGTCCCCGCGCCCGCCCCCGCCGCAGCCGCCGCTCGGGCCGCACCTGCGGGAGCGGCAGCCCGGGGCGGCAGCCGGGGCCATGCTGGGCAAGGACTACATGCTGGCCATCATCCTCGTCAACTGCGACGGTCAGCCGCGCGGGGGGCGGCCTGGGGGAGCAGAGGGGAGCGGGGGGGGGCGGGGCGCGCGGCTGAGGCGGCGGCCGCTGTCCGCGGTGCTGAACTCGCGGCGCTCGGCCCGGCGGGGTGGCGCATCCCGCAGGCCTCTTCCTGTGCGGGCGGGAGCGGGGGGGCGCGGCGGCACCTCCTTCTCCCAAGGGCGGCTGGGGAGCTTCGCGCTCCGAACGGCGCTGGGAGTCGCGGAGCTCCCCGCCCTTCGCCCCCTCCGCGATGTAGGGGCCGCAGAGACGGGCTGGGCCCCGGCGAGGCGGGTGCGGAGGAACGGCGCGTCGGAGCGCTGCCGAACCGAGCTCAGACAGGGGGTGCTGAGAAACCCCGATAGCGGACGGGGACGGAGTCCGGCGCTGGGAGCGTTCGCGGTCCAGCGGGAGGCTCGGCCTGGCCAATGACAGCTGCAGCGCTGTCACTGGCGGATGGCATGACGCCCATCCTTCCTGGCAGCACCACTCTGAGGGACAAGCAGCGCAGGGGGCACGACGACCTCTGTATTTTTAGCCGCAGACCCAGGAGCAGATCCCATTACTTATCCACACCACGAGCTTGTTCTCTCGATCTCTCCAGGGCTTGCAGGAGAGGGCCGTTGCCCTTCCCTGGCCATGCTGGGAGGAAGTCAGTCCTGGTATACTGCTCTGCTGGCAGAGAGCTAGGAGCTGCCCGATGCTGGGGACGTCCCTGGGCCATGCCCGGGCAGCCTACCTCGGTGCCTCCCTGGCGGGGCCATCTCACCTCTCAGGCTGCCAGTGAGGCAACTGCCTGTACCGACCATGGTGCAGGGGGTCTGCTGCTGCAGCAGCAGCTCTGGCATCTCTGCAAACCATCCTGCTCAGCTCTCCCCTGTTCCATGCCGGGGCACCAGGTCGCAGCCCAGAGGCCACTGTGCAACCATTTTCTCACCAGTTTATTGCTTACTGCTCCCTGCAGCTGGGAGCAGCTGTGGGAGCTTTCTCCCTTGCCTCACCCTGTCTCTGCATAGACAACCTCTGGAGTGACCAGAGCCTGGAGACGGACCCTGACCTTCCTCCCGGCTGGAGAAAAATCCATGACTCTCTGGGCACCTACTACTGGCACGTGCCCACGGGCACAACACAGTGGCAGCACCCTGCTCTCTCTAGCAACCTAGGAGGATTCCTGGAGGCTGATGGAGAGGAGACGCTCCAGGAAACGGTATAGGACATGGGCAGGGAAGGAAGGGCTGGTGCTGGATCCCAACAGCCAGTGTGCAGGCACAGAAGTCTCTGGGTACTTTGTGCAGCCACCATAGCAGGACTCTGTCACCCCAAAGTCGTGCTCAGTCCATTCCTAGCCAGAGTTAAGTCCCTTGAAGAACTTCAGGAAGCCCCACAGTGTTCCCCACCCCAGCCATTCTGCCAGGCTGTCCATGAGCTGAGATTGCTTTCCCAGAAGGGAGGCCTCTTACAGGTACCTCTGCAGATATATGTTCTCCTGACAACCCCTCTTCTCTCTCAGGACTGCCAGGTCTCTGTGGTGAAGCACACATCAAAAGCCAGGCCTGTTCCCAGCCCCATGGCCTCACTGACCAGGAGGTAAGGTTGCCCCTGTGCTCTGCTGACTTGTGGCCGGGGAAACTCAGGATTCCACCTACTGAGGCCAGAAGTTTGAGCTGGCACCATGGTAGGATGCGGCCCTGACAGTGGTGTGGGGGTGTTCTGCTGCTCCTTGGGGCTCTCAAGGTCAGAAATGCTTACTCCTCCCCACCTCATCCCATCCCTTCAGGACATCGCTGACGTGGCAAGGTGATGACTTCCAGCAGTGTGGTGCAGAGCCCAGCTCCAAGGTAATGCATCAAGGCACTTCCCTGCACACACACAGCCTGAGGTCTCCCTGCACTGCCATGTACAGGCTGCCAGGAGTGGCACAGGAGGGAGGTGGCAGCAGCTGACAGGCACCAGGGTGGGAGCAGGGCTGGCCATATAGGCACAGATACAGATACAGGTACAGGATAGGGCTATGTCAGCCCAGCAGAGGCCCACCATCTCTCTGCTCAGTGCTTTGCTGTGCGTTCACTGGGCTGGGTGGAGATCCCCGAGGAGGACCTAGCGCCTGGCAAGAGCAGCATTGCTGTCAACAACTGCATCCAGCAGCTCTCCAACAGCCAGGGCCGAGGCTCTGCAGACAGCTGGGGAGAGGTGAGCTGCACGGAGGTCCTGCTGCTGCGCTCCGCGGAGTGCAGTGCTGCAGGACGGGGCTGTTCCCATCCTCGGTGTAGTTCTGGGACATGGGACGTGTGCGGCTGGGCCGCTACCAGGTAAGGGTGCCCCCGGCTCCCCGCAGGGCCAGGACCTGGTGATGATCCTGAAGAAGGACACCATGAGCCTGGTGGACCCTCTGGACCACAGCCTCATCCACTGTCAGCCCATCCTCAACATCCGCGTCTGGGGCGTCGGCTGCAACAAGGGCAGGTGCCGGGCGCGGGGCGGGGCCGTGGGTGCGCCGCAGCTCCACCGCTCGGCCCCGGGGGGCCCAGGCACGAACTGACCGCCTCACTCTTCCCCCACCGCCACGCCGCGCACAGGGACAGGTAACGGCAGGTAAAGCCTGTGCGGGGCCGAGCGGAGCGCCACTTCTGACGGGGCTAAGCTCAGACCTTCGCGGTCTCGCAGGGACTTCGCCTTCGTGGCGAGCGACAAGGACACCTGCGTGCTCAAGTGCCACGTCTTCCGTTGCAACGTGCCCGCCAAGGGCATCGCCAAGGCGCTGCACGGGATGTGCTCCCAGGTGCGCTCCGCGGATCTCTATCGTCGGGCCGCTCCGGGAGCGCCGGGCCCCGCACGAACCGGATCGCCGTCCCCGGCAGATCGTGGCAGAGCGCGCAGCAGCGGGCAGCAGACTTTCACCGCGCAGCGCCGCGCTGGAGTCCATCTCCGCGGCCACGTGGCCCCTGCGTACAGGTACCGCACACGCCCCGGAAGGATTCGGGGTCCGGGCTGGGGCGGGGGTCCCGCTAACCGCTCGTGTCCCGGCAGCGGACGTCCAGGACGCCGTAGGGAGGCCGCCCCGGCAGTACGAGGCATTGTACATCGGCAGCCGGCCCGTGCCCAGGGCAATGGGTAAGGCCGCCCCGCCGCAGCTCCGCCGCAGCCCCGCAGCGGGCGGGGAGCACCGCGCGCCTCTCCCCGCAGGGATGGACGTGCTGAACGCCGCCATCGAGCAGCTGCTGGCGGGCCCCGGGCGGCACAGCTGGACGCCCGCCCACGTCTACGTGTCCGACACGGCCGTGCGGGTGCGGCGGGCGCAGGTGGGGCCGGGGCGGAGCCGAGGGGAGCGCGGCGGGGTCGGGGCGGGACCGGCGCGGCGCCCGCAGGAGGAGGACGGGGCGCACGTGTGGCAGTGCGAGGTGCGCTACGTCACTTTCCTCGGCGTGGGCCGCGACGCGCACACCTTCGCGCTGATCGCCGACACCGGGCGGCGCTTCCAGTGCGCGGCGTTCTGGTGCGAGCCCGACGCGGGCACCATCTCGGAGGCGGTGCAGGCAGCCTGCATGGTGAGCGGGGCGGCGCGGGGCGACGGGGAAGCGGATCGGGAGCCGCCCGCCGCCACGCCGCCCGCGTACCCGCAGGTGCAGTACCAGAAGTGCCTCGTGGCCGCCGCGCCGGGGCCGAAGGCGAAGCGCGCTACCGCCGGGGGGGCGAAGGCGGGCGGGGGCAGCGGCGGCGCGGCGGGGCCCGGTCCGCGGAAGCGCGGGGTGCTGTCGCTGCTGGAGGCGTTCCGCCAGCGGCATGCGCTGCTACACCTGCCCTAACGCGGGGCTGCGGGGCTCGGCCACACCGCGCCCCTCCGCCGCCCACCAATAAAGCTCCGCAGCCAGCTCTGCCTCCGCTTCGCTCCGCCCTCGGTTCCGCCCTCGGTTCCGCCCTCGGTTCCGCCCTCGGTTCCGCCCTCGGTTCCGCCTCGCCGTGGCGCCTAGCGGGAGGGGCGCGGCGCGGTGACGTGGCGCCATGGCGGAGCTCTACGTGAAGCCGGGTGAGGGCCGCGGCGCGGGGGGGATGCGCTTCCGGGGCGGGGGCGGCGGAGGGAGAGGGGCGGCCGAGCCGTCTCTCACCGCGGCCTCCGCGGCCTCCTCTCCCTCCTGTAGGGAACGCGCAGCGCGGCTGGAACGACCCTCCGCAGTTCTCCTACGGGCTTCAGGCGCGGGCCGCGGGCCGCGGGCGGACCCCGCTCAGTCGCCGGGCGCCGAGCGCTCCGTTGGGCCCCCCCGCAGGTCAGTGCCGCACAGCCGGGAAGGGTGGGGCCCTGAGCGCTCTCGTGCGGCGGCGGCGACGTCGGCCCCGCGGGCGGCCCCGGCCCTGAGCGCCCCGCGCCGCTCCGTTCCCCGCAGGTGCTCCTCTGGACCGCCCCCCCGCGGCGCCGGGAGCGCCGCCGTTGGCTCCTCCCGGCCCCGCCCCGAGCGCCCGCGGCGCTCCGAGCCCCGCGCCCGGCGAGGAAGGCGGTGCTGCGGACGGGGAGGTTCCCGCTGACGCCGTGCTGGTCCCGCTGCGGGAGGCGCTGTCCGCGTGCCGCCCCGCCGTGAAGGTGAGGCCCCGCCGCTCTCCGCTCGCAGCCGTTCCCGGCGCCGTCCCCGGCGCCGTCCCTCCCCGGGGCCGTCGGCCGGCGGAGCCCCGTCCAGCGGGTACCGCTGCTTTCAGAAACAAGTGTGCGATGACATCGGGCGGCGGCTGACGGCGCTAGGGGACGCGTGGGCCCAGGGGAAGCTGTCGGCCCCCGTGAGGAGGAGGATGGCCCTCCTGGTGCGAGGTGAGGGCGGGGGCGCCCGGAGCGCAGTGGCGCGGAGCGGCCGCGGGACGCCGACGGTTTCCTCTTCGCGGCAGAGCTGGAGCGGCGCCGCTGGGACGCGGCCGACGAGATCCACCGCTCGCTGATGGTGGACCACGTGAACGAGGTGAGCCTGTGGCTGGTGGGCGTCAAGCGGTTGATCGCCGAGTGCAGGACCCTGCCCGCAGCCGAGCTGGGCGAGGACGACAACACAGTCGCACCCGGGCCGGAGATGCCCACACCACCCGGAGCTGCGGACTAAGCGGGGCGGCTGGAGGAGGAAAGCTCGGGACCTGGGCGATGCTTTTGCCTCTCACTTTTCTCTCAGAAAAGGGGAATTTTAATCACTGCGACATATCGGTGGTGATTCACTACATGATGCTCAATAAACAGCGCTAATCTGTCCCCAACCCCTTTCTCCGGGTACAGAGCTGCTGCGTGGGGGCTGCAGCAGCCTCAGCTGTTGGTTGCAGGCTGTGCAAGCCCAGCGTGGGAAGCAGTTCCACCCTGTAGCACAGAGGCTGCACTGCAGCTGGCTGTGACAGCAGCGCTGCTCGTCCCTGCCCCACTGGCACCCTCTAGCCTCAGATATGGCAACATGGGGGTGAGTTGCTGCAGCAGAGCCAGAGCCCAGGTCAGCTGCAGGGAGCGTCGGGAGAGGGGAAATGGGAACCACCCCAGGCAGCCTCAGAGCTGGTGTAGAACCATCATGACACTCCAGGCCAAGTGCTCCACAGATGCTGTAGAGCAAGCAGCCCCTGCCCCACCACTCCATCACGTGCCTGCCAGCACTGCCCCAACCACAGCTGGGACAGTGAGGGACATGAGTGGCAGCAGCAGCAAGGGTGTACAATGGGCTGTGCCCAGATGTTAGCTTGTACTGCTGAGGTAGTTGGAGCTGTTGCTGACATAACCTTGAATTCCTACATTCACGTGCAGGATCTCCTTTGCAGAAGGGAGGTACCTCTGCACTCTGAAAAGTCACCTAGCGCTGCTCAGATTCTCTAAGCCTCCCTCCCTGGTGCACTGAGGACCAATGGAGAGATCCACCAGTTCAGCAATGGGGTTTCATGGTGTTTATTAATCAAGCATGAGCTCCTAGGCAGTTGCACCAGCTAGTTGTGCTAGAGCCTGAGGTGTCACACATTCATCCCCAGCATCAGAGAGGGCTGCAGCCAGCTGGTCACGGTGCCAGCACCTCCACAAGGCCCAGGAACAGGCCCAGCCACAGCCTGGAGACATGAAGCTGGAAACTCAGATGTCCATGTCACACTGGTCTTGATCTGCAAGGGTATGGATGGATACAGACATGGGTTAGGATGGGGCTCCTCCAACATGCAGGGGAACATGCAGACAAGTGGCTGGGACAGCCCAAGGCTGAGCTGCAATCTCCCACCCTTGCCCCTGTGGCCAGGCAGGAGCCCCATGCCCCAGGCAATGTTGGCCTGGTCCCCCTTAGGCAGGTGCTGTACCACCCATCTGGGCTGCTCACCTGGCATGGCCTCTTCACTCTCATTCTGCTCCTTGTGCTCCTCCAGCTTGACGAGGCTGGACTGGGCCAGGGAGGTGACACCGGGGATCTGGGGCGGGCAGCAGGGAAGGGTCCTGGCCCCGGGCGAATTCTTGCACTCCAGCAGGAACTTGCGGTCGTAGATGATGTGGGTACCTGCCAAAAGGAGGGGGCTGTCAGGCACTGCTGTCCCCTGCAGCCCCCTTTTCTGTGCACCACAGTTCTGTCCCGAGCCCGGTGCAGGGGGTGGCACTCAGCTATGCTGAGAGCCACAGCTGAGTTTGGAGCAGTGGTGAAATTTCCTGCTGGCAGTAGGCTGAATCCCATCCTGTTCAACAGCCACTGTTCACACTGTTCCTTCCCCCTGGAGGCACAGTATGCAGCAGGACAAGTGAAGGCAGAAAGCAGCCTCATGCTGGGTTCCCTGCAGCAGCGCACACAGTGGGCTCAGGTCGGGGTTGCTCCCTGTGTTGCCAAGAGTACTTCAGGGTTTTGCCCAGGCTTTTGCATCATGGTGCTTTTGCATCCTGCATCTAGGAGTCCTGTGCCCTGCCCGGAGGCACAGCTGGCTCTGAGATGCATCTCTTCATCATTGAACAGCAAAGACAAACTGCATCCCCCAGTGGCTTCCTAGGGAGGCCACTCCTCTCAGCTCAGCCACACAGGCCATCCTTGTGTGCACTGTGCTGGGTTCAGTGGCACGCTGCTAGCTTGTCAGCTGCTCAGGGTGCTGCTGGGGGGGAAAGACCCTGCACTGCAATTGCCAGCAATTTCAGAGACCAAACCATCCACTGTGCTACATCTGCCACCCACACAGAGCAGCCAGGGCCCAGCAGGATGGAGGGTTAAAAAAAGTACCAATTCTAGTGCCAGGCTCCAACAGCTACAGAGATGTAGCTGGCACCAGCAGGGTGGCCAAGAGATCCTGCATGGGAGCAGCAGGACAACGGCACACAGGTACCCGCTGCAACCTTCTCTGCTGTAGACCCGGCTCTCACAGCCCTAAAAAGAGCTCACTGATGGCACACAGTGGAGCCAGTGCCCACAGGGTGAGCACCTGCCATTCAACTCAAACATGACTAGAACAGGGATGGCACCAGAAAAGGGCCTGCTTGACAGCTATGAGTTGTTTTTTGCAGGGGGTTGGATGACAGTTAATAGGGCACAACTCAGGCACCCTAAGTGAGAGCTGTACCAACCAGCTCCTGAGGCTAAAAATCTCAGGTCTGAGCAGCTTTTATGCTGGCATCCTGTGCTGCTCCAGCAAGCCAGGGTGCCAGAGTACAGCTTGTCCCTGTCTGAGAGCAGAGCTCCCTGCTGGAACCCATCTCCCACCAACACAACCCTCAAATGCCAGTCAAGGCTTCTGCCTGCTCCCACAGGCAGCATGATGGCAGCGATGGCCTCAGCCGCAGCTACAGCCTTCTGATTAACAAAACATTAGGCTTCCTGTTCCACAGCATCCCTGTGCCACCCAGAGCCATGCTGTGAGGCAGAGAAGCACAGCTGCCTGAGGCTCACCGGGACCAGCTTGGGGCAGCCTGCAGCAGGCAAGGACACAGCGATGGAGGGCACTGCTCCTGCTCAAGACAAAGCCCAGCTTTTGTCCAGGAGGAGGACAGCAGGGCAGCAGCCCTCCCCCCCCCCCCCCCCCCCCCGCCAGTCTGGGCAGCCTTCCTTTTCTGCCCTCTCTTGCACAGTGTCTGATGGCCAGCAGAAGGTATCAATCACAATGCCTACAGCAGAGCTCTTCACTAATGCAAAAGTGAGGCCAGCTCCTAAGCAGGGTGCTGAACACCAGGTCACAACTGAAACTCCTCCAAGGGTACCCAAGAACAGTCAGCTAAGTCAGCACAAAAGCTATTGCACTAGAATGCCATTTTTTTTCCTTCACCATCAGCTTTTAATACAATTACCATCAACACAATCATTTCTCCTTTGATATTTGTGTTATCAGGGTGTCAGTAAGATCATTTCCTTCTTGAATACTAGATAGAACATCTGAACACATCCAGTGTTGTTTCTGATGTTTATTTGCCTATCATACTTGGATACTACTTGTGCATTTCATATTTTTAATATTCCTGAACACTCAGGAGTTAACTGGGGCTGAGAACAGACACCATTACATTATTTCAAGAGTTCACTCCATGCAAATTAACACTGAATCCTCTCTTTTGGCTGTTCCTTCCTCACGCTCCTCCTGGAGAAACTCTGATGTTTTATGGTAAGGAATGGTCAGAAGGTCGAAGAAGAAAGGTAGGGAAGTTTCCATCTCCCCTCTGGTCTAAAAGACCATCAAAAATGGTCCATTTACTGAACACTGTGCACTGTATTTACCTGCTGGAGAAACAGACCAAGTATTCAGTGTAGTTGCGGCATCATCACTGAGCAAAAGCAGAAAGTACAAAGTGGAACGCCTCTAGTGTGCAGGCCTCTAGTGCAGGCCAACACCAGAATCAGGCTGGGTGCAGAATGAGGGTTTGTCTCGTTTGCTGTATCCAAAAATCCTCTTCTTCCTCACAGAAAAGGCGTGAGGAACACTTACCAGATTTAAGGGGTTACAAAAAACTTGAAATTGCACAATGACATCTTTTCTCTAGTAGAAAGTAGTCTGCTTTCCTAATATTTGCTTTGGGGCAGTAGGAGAATGATGAGAAACTGAAAGGGTGAAGAAGCCCTGCATTTGTCTACGAGACACTGATTTACCTATGGCAAATTTAGACACCACTGTTGCCAACGTGTCAAGTCAGTCCCTGAACAACACCTCAGTCAACACATCTGGAAAAACAGCACTGGAGGAAACAAAACCAACCCAGAAAAGTGCACAACCATGGCCACAGAGAAGAAAAAGCACCACACCCCAAAACAACAAGACTGGCAGAGGAAGGATCCAGCAAACTTTGCATCACAAATATCTGCACATCAAAACCCTCTCCCTCTTTCCCCAAATCCTGACTACAACCACATGCTGATGATGTGACTGTGAAAAGATGCACCACTAGGCATGGCAGCTACCAATGACAATACACATCCTCCCCAAAATTCTCACACACAACCTATAAATACTGTTCACCTTTTATTGAATATTCAGGTAAATATTTCACATTAATACAGGCTACAGAAAGTAGAGCCACTATAGGACATGAAATTTACTCAGCTTTTCCTTTCAAGTATGTAAACAATTATACACTTATTTACCACCTTAGCAGGTTGAAATCATATAATTATCTAGTTCTCTCCTGTATACCAATAGCATTTAGTAGTTTAGCCAAAAGCATTAATTTTATCTCATTTTTAAGTTCAGAATGGCTAAACTAACTGGAGAATGGAATCAATTTTACAGGTAAATCAATTTGTTCTTATACAATGGGCAATCAAGTTTTCATTGTTACACAGCCCACAAAAAATTGCTTAGTTAGGCACACTAAAAAAAAATAATCCCCAGGGTTCTTCAAATCATAAGGTTTCCCAAACAAGACTAAAAAAGGATAAACCCCTTAAATCAGTTGACGTACTTGAGATGCATGTTTCCAATGTGAGGTGCCCAGGTGCCAGGCCAAATCTACAGCAAGAAATAGAAAGACAAATCTATTATGAAAACAAATAAAGGTTCCTTTAACAGACCAATTTAACCACTAGAGGGTAAGCTTAAGGCTTCTCCTAAAATATAAACAGAGTGTCCAAGCACTGGGAGCTGTCTTCAGCTCTGGCCTGGTTTTGACTGACAACCTGAAAGATAACAAGCACGGGTGTGAACCCTGCCTCTTACAACAAGAGCTATTACCCTGTTAAGCATTCTTGAATTCTCACCATTTTACCTGAGAGTTTCCACATTGATACCACTATATGTATTAAACACACGTGTTATGGGTGAAAAAAATCACATAATCTCCATTCTAGTATCAAAGAACAAGGAGAAAATGACATCTAGTTAAAAAAAAAAAAAAAAAAAGCAAAACAAAGCATAACACCATAAAAAGCCCCACAAAAACAAAGATGGAAAAATGCAACTACACTACCTGCTGAGCATCAGTACATTCTGTTGAATTCTGGACAACTTTGATCATGGGATTCCAGGCTGGATCTGGCGTATGAAGCCCATTAAAGAGAGGGCCTCCTGGGCCATCCGCTAGCTGAGGGTGTGAGGGTATGAGAGTGCCTCCGTACATGGAAATTGGTAGGCCCTGAAGAGAAAACACAAGCACCAGGGAACCAGTTACTAGTAGCAAAGATAACCATACCACAGCTACTTCTGAAACACACTGCAAAAGCAGTTTCACTGTCAAGCCCATAGCACCGGACATTTCTCCAGCAGAGGCTGAGCTGATTATGGCTTGGCTACGCTGGTCTGCCTCCAGCTATTTTCCAGTGTTAATACACAAAGGGCAGACTTGCAAGTATTTTTCTCATCCTGTCACTTTCTTAAGAAAGGCCTGTGGCATTCAAACAAACATGGTTTCTATCTTTAATCAGGCTCTAGAGCTCAGCCAGCCTTATGCTATCATTTCCAAGGGACTGGGTCTATGAGAAAGGAAAGTAAAGACTGACGAAGGCATCCAGTGCCTAAACAAGGAAACATCTGCAATCCGCAAATTCTGATTTTGGTTAAGTGTGCCTCTGGGCTTAGCATCCTTTCTAGTCAGTAACACAGTCCTAGGATGAAAGTCGATCTGGGTGTTACAGCAAGAAAGGGTAGAAGAGGCACAGATATACAGTGTAAAGCAGCGAAACAGAAAATACATTTGCATGTAGAATAAACTTGTCTCTCAGAATCAATGCTACAGACTCCTATGTCTACTAGCACAGTGAAACTCCCACATTATCCAAATTTTCCAGTTATTTTCCGAACCAATCACAGGGATGCAGCATCATGAACTCAATCTGTTAGGCTTGAACTGCACAAATCATCCTTCGAATAAAAAAGTAATTTGTCATTCAACAGCCCAAACTCATCCCTCTGTGACTTACTTTAGAAAAATCCACAAAACTGTTTGGCATAGGTTGATGGAAAATGTTTGAGGGAGCCACTATTCCAGAATCATCTCTCTCCATTGGCTGATGCTGAGAAAACGTGCCCGGGTCTGACAACTGCTGATGCATCGGATGGTTCCCCATTACAGGCTGAGACCAACCTGACAAGCCTTCTGGAAAGAACAAGATTGAAAATGGACTATTAGATTGGACTGAAGATACTCTGAGTGTGTACAGCTTCATGCACTTCCACAAATCCAAAGGAACAATGTAAAATCAGCATTCACAACTATGCATTTCTGGATGCATTAGCTGCACCACAGCTTTTAAAGTGTCTGCAAACAAGCTTAAAAGCCTGGAGGAAGGCAACTATCCTTCAATGCCAAGGTTCAGACCTGGAGATGGACTCCCTAAGTAAGTAAAAGTTGTTTATGTTTACAATTCTCAATAGACTTTAATATAGCGTTTTTGAAAACTTCAGGGTTTACAAGTCTACTCATAGAGATGATCTAGATTGAGTGAGAATCATCTCTGTTAGGAGCAAAAATCACAATATCTGCATTGTGAACATTACTGAAAATTACACCACTTGATAATAGTTTTCCTTCTGGGATACACTACATCCACCTCTCTCTTTTCCTCTCCAACTTCCTTTTCAAATGTACTATTTTCAAAAGGCCCCACAAGTTTCTTCAAGGAATTCCAGACCACGAAAAATAGACTTACCAGATATGCTGTTAACTCCAAATGACCAAATGCCACTATGACCAACTGGAGCTGTGAAGTTGGTTCCTAAGGGCGTAGGAGTGACAGATCCTCCCTGTCGAATTCTAGCAAGTCTTTCTGTCCCAATAGGGGGGGGTACCTTTCGATCTTGATTTGTGTTACCCGTTTTTGGCTGGCTCAAGTTAGAAGGTGCAGAAGCAGCTGAAAGGGGTGAAGATGATCCTGAGGAAACTGATGGAATAGGAGATTCACCTGCTGAAGAAAGAATTTATTTTGTTTAATCACACAAAAAACCCCACTGAAATTAATGACAGTAAATGCTACCCTTTCTATCCCCTTAATGCTATCTCAAGGCAAATGATAAAAGGGTTTTAATGGCTTTTTTTTCCTCCAAAACATTCTTCAGTCTTTCACAGAAGTTCTCTTTAAATCTTACTTTAATTCTAGAACGAACATTAGCACAAGTGCTTTCAGCTGCCAGAATTGTGATAGTCTCATAACATAGAAGTACATCTAAAATAACTACAAGAAAGAATAAGAAACATGGAAGAGTTTCGGGAAGATATGAAAAAAATCAGCCAAGATACCACAAATATCAAAGCAGCCTGGTTTTGGTATCTGCCACCTCCAGCAAAAGAGAAATTAAAAGACAGCATCTCAAAGCCAAAAACGTAACATAAGAACACAACTTTCACCAACTTCAGAAGCGTCACTGTTTCTGAGAAATCCAACTTCTTTTGAGCACTCATTTAAACATTTTGCTTCTTAAGCTCAGAGTTGCAATGAAGTTGCATGCAGTGACATGAAAACTCTCTTCATTTAAGACTCTAAATCAAAGACCCACAGTTTCTGTAAAGCTACTTCCATGTTCTTCCCTTTAGTCGAAAACTTCTATGTCAGCTTGGATGATACATTAAGATATTAGGATATTTTGACTAACAAGAAAATTCCAGAATGCCAACTTAAAATAAATAATAAAAACAAAAAGAAAAAGGAATTATAACTTCACACATTTATGACAGACATAACACATTCCCCTAACATTATATTTGTTTAGAGGGGAATCGTTAACTTGCTATAATCACCTCCACTCCCACTCCCCCACAGCTTCATGCCTTCTCCTTTTAGGACCTACAATGACTAATTTTTTTTCCCAAATAGCCTTTGGAAATGCTACCAGGCCTAATGGCATTTTACTTCTAAAGAAACAAAACAGTGAAGTGGGATTGGCATGGCATTTCTCACAACTGCTAAATTGGAAAGCACTGTATTCATAACTGTCTAATTTCCCCTCAAGTTACAAATCTACTGAAGACAACAGCTAAGAATTTACAGTTAACTAAGACAGACCCATGAAGTTCCTACATGAATTTGTTGCGCTTGTCCAAGGATGTGGTGAAAAATGCTGTCTGTTAAAGCTGGGAGTCCCAACAGGCGCTGGCCCTTGAAGGTAAACCCGTGCTCCTTGCATGTTTGCTGAAAAGCCTGTCAAAGGACCTGAAGAAGAAGTTGTAGAGCTGTTGGATGGATCTAGAGAGGGTAAGCCTGAAATAAACATAAATTTCATTAAATATATCTCTTTGGGAACCTGCTTCAAAGCACTAAAGAGAGCTTGTACTTCAATATAATTAATTAAAGCATCTCATCACCTTCGGGGGTATCTGCATACACTAAGTTAATTTTACAGGTGCATAATTCTCCCTCAAACAGAAACCAACAGAAGGCATTTCTGTATGATCTCTGCTTTTGCCTCAATTTTTTTTTTAAAAGCCATCTCTTCAGTCCTTGAAAGGAATTGAAATGGAAATTACAAGAAGAAAACCGGGAGGTGGCAAAAATCTTTCTTTACCAAAGAGCCAAACAGGAATACAGGGTTCTGTGAAAGCCCTGAGGGAATCAAGCACCAAGGAAGTCTCACTGCAGCACAGTTCTGCCACCTAGTTACAGTCACATACAGGTCAGTCAGAGCACACTGCCTCCAAGGAAATAGGGCTGACAACACGCAGCAAAACAGAGAAGGGGCTGCTTCCTACAGAAGTGCGTGAGAGGAGGGAAAAGATGGAGTTTAAAGTCCCACAAAAAAGAATCAGCAAGAGAAATAACAATTTTTGAACAAGTCCAAGCTTTTAAGCACTTTTCCAAAATACTTTTAAAAGTTTTTATCACACACCATTACCAGAAAAAAAAGAAAAAAACAGCATGGCCATACATTTACCTCTGTTTTGGGTTTAGTTTCAAGGGCCTATTAAAAGACTAAAGACTAATTTCAATACCACTGAAACATTTCCAGATGACCACAACCAGGACCAGCCTGTATTGTCACAGAGCAAGGTTGAAACCACATCCCTGCTTACACTCCGAAAGTCTGAAAGCAGCACTGGTGACAGGCAACAGCTTAGGTCATAAACTACAGACGCACCTTTCATCTCTTGGATATATTACCAAAAGCCATGTCTTTTCCTCATTATTAAATGAAGCATATCAACCAAATGCCCTCAGTTTCCTGCCTCCAGAAGTGTCAGATCCAACCTGCTCACAGCAGCAGAAATGACGCGCTGCTTTTGGAGGTCGTGTTTTTATCACTAGCCACGCCCAAAAGATTTGTTTAGAGTCTCTGTTACAGAGAAGGAGAAATACAAAGGTAAACCTCCACCACCACCAGAATATGGAGTGATTAGAAGGAGCTCTAAGACAACTCTAAGAAGCTGCTGAGGCTGCGCAGGCTGCTGGCACACACTGCCCAGACCATTCCTTCCTAGGGCAGCAGCTCTCCCCCAGCACACTCCTTGCCAGAAACAGACTGCAGCATCTCCAGCCAAGGGCCCTTCCCACACACCTGCCACCAAGCTACCGATGGGATGCTCCTGCTATCCTCCCTCGTGTGACAGTACATCGGAAACAGTCAGAAGGCCTCTATGGCCATGGATGGCACTGCACACCAAAGACTAGCTTCCAGCTGGCCGGTATGAATGTATGTACTCATCAGTGAAAGCAGATGTTTTAACACTAAAACAATTTGCAATAGTGTACTTTGCACTTAGAAGTCAGACTCCACATTATGCTTAAAAAGCATTTCTGGGCTTTAAGAGACTGGTGCATCAGCATTGTACAAATCTGCTCAAAATTTAGTTCAAAGCACCCAGATTCTCCCTGCAGAAATCACTTAACTACAAGGGCTAACTCCAACTTCAGAGAATCAGCAGCAATATTGGTGAATCCATGCAAAACAGGGAGCCCAGCAAGCCCTTGCAAATTCATAGTCATGCACTGCTTTTTCACATGCCTTATACCAAGTTTGCAGTAACTTTTAACACAAGCAAGTTCTCAAACCCCTTCTTAAAAATGCAGAGGAAAAAGCAGACTTCTGGTCATCCTAAAATCTCTCCAAACAATCAGGCTCTGCCAAAAATCTGCAAGCTGCTAAGACAAGAGCTCTGAAGGCACAGATGGAACAGAAGGCCATTCCCAGAACAGATCCACAAGAGGTAAGGATGCGTGCACAGGTACCTGAGCCTCAAACAAACTGGTGAAATCAGAGACAACTCAAGTTGTAATAGCTTTTACCCAAGAATAGAGAACATAAACTCTACGTTAAAGTGACAAAAAAACCTGTTGTAGTGCATAATCAGATCAGGCTACATCTTTACCACAACAGCTTAGAGGTGATTGCTAAGAAATGCTGATCTGCAGAAAGATTTCCTATAGCCCAGCTGTACAAGACAGGCATAAGAGAAACCTCCTGCTCCAAGCATAGAGTCACAGCCAGAGATTAGAGGACTGTATCTGTTTTTACAACCATTACTATCCACTCTCTACATATAAAGGCATACTGAATCACCAAGCAAGGTCCAAACTATAACACTGCTTGAGGCCAAAGTATATGCAAGTGCTCTTTGAAATCACACAAAACCTGCCACTAAAACTTAAGAAAAACATCAAAACAGTCCCAACTCATCCTACCTCAAGGGCTGAGTCTACTGGAAGGCCTATTCATCTGCAAAATCCCACTAAGAAAAGAGGCAAGCAGACTGGAAGACCACACTTCTGGCCTAAGGGTCAAGATGTTGGAGAGCCTCCAGCCTCCTGCCACTTCTTTCCTCACCATCACAACTTCCAAATACCCCCTTCTCCTTCAGCTCAAGTCCCTTCTCCTTCCATGCGACAGAAAAAAACCGTAGATTCTGAAAGAAGGGTGATCATTAATTAGAATGACATTGTGAGCCAGCAGAGAACCCAACAAATCAGTTAACTGCTGTCAGTCAGAATCTGACATAACCTTCCTTCCGCAGAGCAGGGTATTCCAATGAGCCACAGTTCCTGGAGTCTACTGAGGATGGTCTGCCAGCTCCTGTGTTGGCAGACATCTGATGAACAAGGCCCAGTTACTTCACCCCCTTGAAGTCTCAGTTACAACTTGTTCTGCTTACCGCACTGGGAATGGACACGGTATAAGTAGTCTGGGTATCCATGTGCGTTGCAGTGCAGTCACGCAACCCAAATTAAATGCCTGCGAATACTACAGTCATAACAAATATCTTGATAGTGGTTAAACCTAGTTTCTAATTTCAAGATCTAGTTTTCAGAAACCCTGAATGTTTTTAAATCCACCGAATGAATGTGAATACTAAAAACCCTTTTCTTCACCACATCTTTCCAATGCCCCCTTCTCCTTAAGTCTGGAAGTCAAACTGAAGAAGTGTACAAATTCAGCATTCAAGTCCTGAAGCATCAGCTGACTCATCTAACACCGCCGTTTGGTGTGGAAGACGACTTTAAAGCAAGCTTCTCCAGCTGTCCAGCTGCAAGGCACCATAAATGCACCTCAGCAAGAAGAAAGCGGAGAATGGAGTAGCAGTGGGACCTCTTCAGAGCGCCTTCTAGCCTAATGAACACAGCCAAGCACCTGCGTTATCATCATCACTAAAATGATAATAATCTCCCAGGCAGTGTTTTCACTGTGAGTGTTTCTAGCCCACTTCAGTTAAAGATTTGTAAGCTTGAACTACTATACTTCACACCTGAACAACAATTGCTTCTTAATAACACACCATGCAGAAGCACACCAGTTTCCTAGAAAAACATAGCAAAATCCTCTTTCAGCCTACACGATCGGGTCACACAGAAAAAAATACAGGGCACTCTTTCATAGTCCATCTGGAATCTCATACAGTGAAAATATTAAATGACTACATGCTGTCACTCCTGCTGCTAGGTTGAATCTGTTGAAAGCTCTGGCCTGGCTATTTCAAGTTTAGAATCACCTAACAACATGTTATACTCCAACTCAAAAACTAAAAATCAAAGCTACTCTAAATTCTACAAGGAGGGAGACACATTCCTCTCTCTCAGGGCAAACAACACAATGTCTACAACATTCCCAACAATCAATATCCTAGAAGAACTGGAGAAAAAAGAAATAGATGAAAATAGGTCATCTAGTATTCCATAACCATAACTTGTAAACTATTTCTCAAACGATCTCAAGCAACAGAAGTGTTGCAGAAAAAAAAAACATTCTGTCCAGTACATGATCTTAGTGACTTACCTACAGGACTTGTAGAAACCCGTTGCGAAGGTGGCCTGAAACCAGGAGCCTTTGAGTTATCAGGATGCACATTCTCCACATGTCCTAGCACAGAGTTATTCAGAAAGGTGGACTGAACAGTGAAAGATGGGTCAGCTGCTGCTCGGGTGGAAAGCGGACAGTCTCCCCATCCTTGGTTAGAGGGCACCTGGTTACTATCAAAAAGACTACTGAAGTGATTGAAGAGAGTTGCTGGCCCAAAGGTAGGAGGCAATGACTTATTTGCTGGGTTAATGTGCATCTGAGAACCGTTCATAACGTTCATGGCTGACGAAAGCTGCACCGCAGCAGGTGGACCTTGAGAAGGTGTTAAGGGAACTTGATTTGTAACAAAAATAGACTGAGGATCTTGATGAAGGTTTGCATTTGGTACCACTGAATAGAAAGAACCTCTGGACTGCATCCTGTGAGTAACTCGAGGTGCTGGTACAGCTACTTGAGGTAAGTTACTGTTGTCCTGATTATCTGCAACAACCGACCTGGGTGATGCTAAGCTTAAAGGAGCGGTTTCTGAGCTGGAAGAAATAGGCATCGACATAGAAGGGCTCATTTCTGACATGCTGGCTGTTAGTATTTCATCTTGGGTGTTCGTTAGAGGTGCAGGGCTGCTAGATGGGTGAGCTTCAGTGACTCCTGAATTGCTGCTAGTTGACATACTGGAACTACCTGCAACAGAAGATGGTGTGCACGTATTTCCAACAGGCTGGTCTGGTGTTGACACTTTCTCTTTGGGCGCTGAGACAGCTGAGAAAGAGTCTGCTTTAAGTGCAGAATGCTGCGTTTGTGGAGCAGAAGAGGGCAGAAATGCTGCAGAAACTTGCCCATTGTTTGGGGGCGCAGAGGAAACTGAAGGCAGAGTGCTACACGTGTTTGTCACAGTTGAGATTGCTGTTGCTGCAGCACTTGTCTTCGGAACACAGGCAAACAACTGCTTTCTGACTGAAGAGGGAGTCCGATTACTTGTTGCACATAGCGGCTGGGTGGAAGCAACTACTGAAGAGACAGTAATGGGACAACTAGAAGTAGCTAATCCGGGAGACTCTGTCTGTAAAATATTTCCATTCTGACTACCTACACGACTTGAACTATTATGCTTTGGAGAGCTATTTGTGCTGCCAGGGTTAACTGGTCTCACTGGGAATGGTCCCCAAGTGTTTGGTGAAGGTGAAAAAGTTCCTCCAAATTGGGCCATAGGTAAGCGAGGGTGCCGGATCTGTTGCATAGTTTGGGCAGCCAGCAAGGCAAAATGAGGATGAGAATAAGCTAGAGGAAGAGATACTGGAAAAGATGAGCGCACATTTGCTGGGACATTCTTGTTTAGTTTGTTAGTAGGCTGGAAAGTAGATAGAGTCGATGACTGCGATGTGACAAGAGGTGGTGCTCCAAGAGGAAAGGAGTTTTTGTTTGGAGCAGATGCTGTACTAACTCCAGATGAGAAGTTTGCATGGATTGATTTGTTACTCGAAGCAGGTGTTCTTATATGAGTTTTAGGAATCAAGTCTTCCAGTTCCTTGGCAGGATCTTGAATAAGGGCATTGATGAGTTGCACTGCGTATCGCGTTGACTCCATACCACCCCTAGGTTAAACACAAATATATTTACCTTTAACAAAAGGAAACCCCATTCTGTGCAACATTCTGTAGCCCCAACTTGATATTGATCTACAAGTCTACTGCAGTTTTGCTCCATTTAATTAATCCTTAAGATAGCCATAGCCAAGAAGTAACTTTGAATATGCAGACCATCAGCATATTTTGGCAGCAGTATTAGAAGTTCTATTCTATAACCAAGAAACTAAGTACGTCCTGTCTTAAAAAGCAAAGAGAAGTTCTTGAAAAATGACATTTCTGAGTTAGAGTTTCATTTCTAAAAACTGTACCTTATAGTGATCATTCTTTCTCCATTCTTATCTTTTTGTTTATCAACATCAATATGGGCACCAGTGACATCTTGAATTGCTGTGATGTTGCACCCACCTCTTCCCATTATTCTAGACACGACAGAAGCTGGGACAGATAATTTCTTTGACCTATATCACAAAGATCATAAATCTGTCAAATGTACTTAAACAATATGCACATAAAAAATGCCTCATTGTCTCACATGTGGCTGAAACAACATACTTATGTTTGAGGGTAGCAAATGGTTTTTGCTGATATTTTGTTCACCCTTTGGAGCCTCTCTAAAAATCCCCAACCTCAGATTATTTATCATTTTCAGCACCTAACAAGGGTTCTTCACAAGCATTTCTATCACCACTGCTGTATCACAAGTGTGCCTCATGTACTGCATCAGAAACATTTTCCAATTTTATCTTATCTTGTGCGTGTATCTTCGAAGACAAAGACAAAGCTTATTGACCTAAATTTACTTAAGTAGCACTGCTTCATATACAGAAGGCCACAGCTTAGCTACTTTGATCATTTGTAACTAGTAGAAGGTGTTTTTCCATGATCTTCTCAGTGATGAGCTCTGTGTACCACGTGTTTTCACAACCCTTGTAGTATCCATTTCTTTTAGGCCTCAAAGACACTACAAAAGATCTTAAAGTTTAACAGGTGACACTACACAACGGTGGATATCAGATTGCTAAACCATGCAGTTCTGCAATCCAGTGAGCTGCTGGAAGCCACTATGAAGGCAGCACAGATTTTTCAGGAGCAGGCTCACTTTTAGGCCACAACACTTCAATGCATACATCCAGTAAAATAAGTCATCTTATCATTTTTCTGATTTACACGGTGCTGGTGGGTCAGTGCGGGCATACAGCACTGAGGAGTCTTTGAACATGATCTATGCTTGCATCCAGACCTCTGCCAAGGTCTCTCTGGGCCACTTCTGTCCCCAGATTTGAAAGGTTGGACCTCTCAAGCCCATACAGTGCTTTCCAGCTTACTAGTGTTGTACAATAGTAGTTCAACACTGAACAATTAGAGGGGATTCAAAGGGGTTTCAGAAACCACAGTTCAAGCACCTCTGAACACTGTACAGATCACCACAAATCCCCCCAAAAGGCTGCAAGCTTCATTCAGCTATTTCACTCTGAGAATTTCACGTACTTTGATCTGCAGGCACCCAGATTATGCACCAAGCTCTCAATCCGAAGGCAACTTCATGCTTTGGGTATTTGTCTCTCCACCCACCCCAAAGGCTCCCTGCTCAAACCAGACAACTCTGTTGCTCCCTCCCCAAACTGCAGCTCCCAATATCACCTAACTTGAGAAGATCCCATTATACCAAGGATTCCAGCTGTCCCTTTGGTTCCTTTCAACTCTGCCGACAAGGAGCCCCAACACCACCATCGACCAAGAAATGCCTCCATCAAAAGAGCTTGCCCCAGCACCCAGGATCCCTTCCACCCATCACCCACTGCCACTTCCCTCCCTACCCACAAATCTCAGTGGTTTTTACCTTAAGTACCCCAAAACAGTACCTTTTTGCTCCTGAACAGCAGCGCCCTCCTCTCTGCAGCTGAAATTGTTCAATTGGTGTTGGCTGCAGAGTGTTGCTAGGGGGAGGGTCTTTCAAAACTCTGCCTACTTGCCTGTCAAGGGTAGAAGGGATGTTTTCATTGGTTACTTCTCTGATCCCTTCTAGCCACAGTAGGATACTCACAGAGAGAGGGGAGGAGAAAAATTGCTGTAGAGACTGGGAGAGACTTAGAAGATGAAGGCATGCAGCTCCCAGGCATTTTGTACACAAAGCTACAGTTGCGAAACAGCTCTTTGGCTGGATGAATGCTTTACCAATCATCAGGGCACAGCAAATATGTGCAAAACATTTATGCACATAGTCTTTTTGACAAGACCTGATCCCCTGAGGACTAGGAAATCTCAGGTTTTAGATGCTGTTTCTTGAACACTAGCATCTCTATCTGAACAGCAGACAACACCCAAAAAAACAATTCTTAGGAGACCCAGGAGGAGAGATGGAGCAGCTCCTGAGTCAATAGCAGGCTCTGTGTGCAGCGCCGGACAAGACAGCTGCCTCTGCAACAGTTTCATGCCTGCATGACTCACCAAGTGGCAGGCAGTCTGTGACTGTACATTTGGCAAGGACACAGCACAGCAGAGAACGTATGGTAAATGCAACAAAAGGCAGAAGACTGAGCCAACTTTCTAAGGGTTCATATGTTTAAGTTTTCAGATTAAAATGCCTTTTTTTTTTTTTTTTTTTAAAGTTATAATGAAGTTTGTAGCTTCCTCTGTGCAACTATGGTACACAGCTTAAAATTTCCTAGAATGAGCACATACAGTTATACCACTGCAGAACAGAAAAGCAGCAGGGCGCTATAAGCATACCTAAACATGGGACACTTGTATGTTCATGCTGCATTCCTTTTCAACAAAGGGAGCAAAACACGACAGCCAGATTTGTTTGTTTGTTACTAGTTAAAAGTAGCAGACATAATAATGATTGCAGATGAGATTGAGTGGTTATTAGCTAGACAGCAAAAAAAAAAAAAAAAAAAAAAAACCAGAACATTTTCAAAGGGAGCGTGCTTTACAGAAGTACAATTACATTTAAAAGGCTTTTCAACACTGAATTAAGGTCACAAAATTTTCATTGGAACTGGCAATCAAGGTAACCACTCAAAATGCATGAAATTTAGCCACAAAGTGATCATCCACCTGTCTTCTACTTTACCAACATCTACTCCACTTTCATTGCAAGCAATCATCCACATTAGGAGCTTTTTTGCTGCCATTTGTTCCCTCCTTCTGTGTCTTAAGATATACCTTAACTTTTACTCCAATGACAACACATGTAAAGAAACCTCCTTATGCCAAATAAAACGTTCATATCATGTTAAATTAGTGAGGGGGTACTACAAATTAGGACTCTAATTTGTTTTTACAGCACTGCAAGACAAAAATAATGGATTTTTTTCTAATTATTACAGTGGAATAATTTTATGAACCTGATGGAATTCTACATTTGAGTATAATTTACAAGTAAAAATGTTGAAACATTTCTTAAATACAGAATTAAATTCTTTACCTTCTAACCACTTCTTTCCAGCCTTCTTCTCTTTTCTGGCCTCTTTTTGGACTGGTCAGATTCAGCTTTACATTTGGAGAGGTCAGAGGCAGGGAAACAGGCTTGTAAGCAGTTGACAAAGAATTTGAATTACCTTCACCATCAAGTCTGGGAACAGAAACGTGCCGATTACAAATTATAGAACAAAACTGACAGCATGAGAGCATTCATTTCTGGACCTCAGCACTTCCAGCATGAACTGCTTTCATTCTTTTTTTTTTTTTTTTTTTTTTTTTTTTTTTTTTTTTTTTTTTTTTTTTAAATTTCTTTTTTTATTTCCCACCCTATTTGGAAGAACTGTTGGCTGACTTCTATAATTTCTTACATTTTAGTCCACGGCATTCCTTCCAAAATGGAGTGCTAAACTGAAGCAAGTAATATTAGAAGCACTAAGGGCATAATCTATAAAGTACTTTATAATAAGTGTTACACAGCCATTAAGTTACACTTGGATTACTCACTCTCCTTTTTAATAGGTTTTTAAGAAAAAATACTTTTATAATCATGTCCCTTTCTTACTAAGTACTAGAAAATGTCTTCATTTTTCATCTCCTTTTAGAGATCCCCTGTAATTAGGTAAGCAGTAGGTAAGTGCTTCTATCCTCTGCCCCCGCACCCCGTTTTACAAACAGGTAACTGCATGTGGTGCACAGATTGCAGGGTATTTTGCTCCCGTTGAAGTCAACATGAAAGTGCGTATGCAAAACCTGTACTAACACAACCGTAGCAATAGACTGGCAACACAAAACAGAGTAAAGTCTGGATGAGACAGAAAGAGAGGAACAGCTAAGCTCCTGTAGGCTAACTTATCTACATGAATGTAAAAAGAGTACATCTGGGTGCTCAGGTTCACGTCCAGCACTGAAGCAGAGGCAATCTCTAAAACATAAGGCTAGTCTTCAAGGAATGACTTATAAAGTGATTTGGGTATAACAAATATAACAAAATAAAACAAACCTAAGGCATATTTAGAAAATGTTTCAATTATAACAGCATTATCATCAAGTCTATGCTGAAAATGAAAAAATTCAGGAGGAGAAAGTTTAGAAACTTTTCAGAAAGACTGCTTAGTGCCGGAAGTAAAGAGCACCTGCAGAAGTTAAAAAACACACCAGCCCTACTCATTACTGTCGTGGTTTTTAGGTATACTTCTATCTGACAGAAGAACCACTCCTTTCTTCAGTTTAAGGAATTCAGTATATTTAGTTAACTCTATGTTAGTGGGTCATACAGGATTCCAAGGCATTTGTAGGAGAGGTCCAAGGCAAAACTCAGTTTATATTCATAAAACAGGATATGCAGACAATCCAATTTCTGACATTCTTAAGAATTTTAGGGAACTCTTCCCTCCTCCTCACAACCATAATGGCTGACAATTCTAATTCTGGAGGAGAAAAAAAAAACAAAAAAAAAAAAAACCAGCAAAAAAATCCATAAAGCTGAGAGCCAAACTTATCTTCCCCCCTCCCAGCCAACAGCCTCATGCTTGCTACACTTTTTGATGCCAGGTCTGCATTCTTGTTGAAGGTAAACCATGCGTCCTGCAGATCAGTCCCTATAGCCTCTACCTCTCTTAACGCCGGGATAAAAATATAAGTAGTATGAATCTGATTTCCATATAAGTAAAAGTTAGCAGAGGCAAATTTCTCAGCAAAGGCTACAGATTAAGAGGTTATTTAAGCTTACTGGTTTTCAGTAATGATCCTATTCAGAAACTGTTGTTTCTGTTAGTTACTAGCTCCTTCACTGGCAACTCAATGATCTTCCAAGTCATTAGTATGGACCCTGTACATTCACTGAATTCTTTTGACTCTCACCTCTGGCTTGACAAGGTTAAATCAAACTGGCCATCAACCTGGCAGGTGAAATGCTCAGAGTCATCAGCCTCTTCCCTCCTTAAAAAATAAAAAAATAAAAAAGAGATGGCAATTCAAAGAAGTTAATGATGAAATCAGAAAACAATCATAGGGTAATGACAACTTGTGATTATATTATAAATAAGATTGGCTTTTACTTTTTTAAATTCCCTGCAAGTTTATTCTAAAATCTACTCCAATTAGTTCAGAGTTTAGCAAAGTTATTAAAACAGTGCAGAGACTTAACTGTTCTGCTAGAGTAGTTTAAACTAGTCAGCAATAACAAGAATTTATCTCTAGTGTTTTGACAAAGCTGCATTCAGCAAACCAGACAACGTAATTTAACAAGCAAGCAAGCTTACTCTCTGGTTGCAAGAATGCTCCAGCTGCTGTAATGCCCGAGCTACAGAAAATTTACATCAGCACAGGCAAAACACTGAAGAAATAGGGAAATAACACTGAAGTCTCACCTTGTTGGTGTTTTTGAAGCTGAAGTGCTCGTTTTTTCTTCCTGAGAAGGGATAAGCAATGAGGCATAGCGCCGCTCAGAGGAATTTGTATCCATCGTGAAGTTCAGCTCCTGACTTTTACCTCCACTGCTACTTTCACTATTGCAGTCTGTGCTATCCAAATTATCTGAATCGCTATTTCCACTTGCACCACCACCTCTTGGCTCTCCATTTATTTTATTCTTATCTGCTTTTTGCTGTGCTAGAGATATATGCTGATCTGGCAAAATTATCTGCATATTCTGAGGAGTCTCTTTTGTTTTATTTTTCTTATTTTTTCTATTTGTGCTGGGAGTAGTCACCACATTAGCTCTCTTCTTCCCAAAGGCATTGGTGAAAGTAGCTGAAGTTGCAGAAATCCCAATTGTAGTGGTAGTCGTTGCGCTAGGAGGCTCTATAGGAACTTCTTGCTCCGCTAGAAAAAAAACAAAAATCACCAAATATATAAATCAGTGCCTCTGACTGAGGACACTTCAACCGAGATCATACTCCTGCTGAGCTGTCAAGTGTATCTGCACTATATGCAGATGTAAGATCACCAAGAAGGAAAAAGTTTTAGGAACAAAGAAGAAGAAACAAAGATTTACCAGCAACGCAGCGCCTCCACACTCTAACAGCAGGTAAGAACCAGGGTAGAAACTATACAACATCATCACAGTACCAAAGAAGCCAGCTTACTAACAGATTACCTTACCTAGGTGCTTTTAAAAAGGCAACTATAGAACTGCATTTTTCACATTTAAACACTTATTCTTTACCTTCATCATCATTTTCTTCTTCATCATCGTCTTCGTGTAGTTCTAGAATTTCTTTAGGCTTATTTTCTTCATCTTCTTCTTGTTTCCTTTTTTGTTCCTCTTTCTTCTTCTTTCTCTTTTCCTTTCTTTTCTCCCTCTTAGCTGCAAGGGCTTGTTTTCTGCTTTCCTCTCTTGACTATATAGGAGAAAAGGATTCATATTTAAATACGATCACAAAGACTAAATTGTAATTCCAATCTTTCCTACAAATTGGGGCAGGGGATAAAAGAGAAGAAAGCATGGTGAACAAGTCACAAACTGAAGCATTATGCAGAAACCCAACAGACGTTATGGAACAACAGGCCTGAGTGGTTCCAAAAATTTCCAAAGAACAACGATAAATACAACCAAGTGAGAGACACTGTAAAAACAACTTCACTGAAAAAGCCAGTAAGATCCCTCATTATCTCAGTCCTTTATCAAAAACCATTAAACAATGTTGCAAAAGTATTGATGAGATTAACAGTTTTGACTTTAAAAAACTATCCCACAGTACATTACAGAATTAACTGGTCTTACTTTCTCATTTTAACCACGTTTTTTTAGTATGAGATTGGTCACAACAGCAGCGCCATACTGCAGCTTTGCATAGCAACCAACTTCATGAGTTGTCATCTTCCCTCTTTAATTAAACGCTGCATGAATTATTCATCAACAATTCTAAGAGCCTCCATTTAGAACGTTCATTGCAGATCACTTCTCTGCATTAGTCTGGGACACTTAAGGAGTGAGGAAAAACTTCACTTCCCACACCACCTTTTCAATTCACTTTAGCTCATGTGGCAGCTTCCTCTTTGTGTAGTTTGTGAAACTGAGCACTGGCCTATAAAACACTTATGGACTACATTTCACACTAAGTACAACATACTATGCAGGATACCACTGAGACTGAAGATCTCCCTTACTCGCACTCTTTATCTGTGCTGAAGTAATGCAAGAAAGCAACTAGTCTGGATAAAAAGGACCTTGGAGTGTCTAGCTAAATAACAGCTCTATACCCTCAGTATATACACTTACAGAAAGTAGATACAGTCACAGCATGAAGAATTACTGCCCCTAAATCACAGTTTTAAGCATTAAGCTAGATGACCACAATTCTCCACTCACTTTTTCCAGGTCCAGCTCCTTCAGCAATATAGTTGCATTCTTATTTGCCTCTGCAGCTTGCTGGTCTTTAGCTTTCACAATTGTTTCCACACACTGGTGACACTTTTTCAACAGGTCCTGGAATGCAAAACTTCTCTTATTACATCTGTAATAAACTAGAACTAAGGGAGAGATGCTTGCTCTACGAAACATGCATTGATTAACATACAAAATAGTTCAGACTCTAAACACTAATTTTACGTTTCATATTAAAAAGATGTGAAAAAACAATCAAACATACACATTCACTTTCTGAATAATTGAGAATTTCCCGTACATATTTTTGTTGAAAATAAATACAGGGACTTTTCCCTCATAGTTACACTCACCTTGTCAGTTATAGTTGCTATATATCGCATGCATTCAATGTCCGATGGAAACTGGTTAACTTCTTTCACTAGGAACTGAACTACCTTCACATGGCCCTAGAATATCAAAGAAAATCCTGGTCTCTGGTATACAACTGATAACATTCATCATCAAAATACAAATTTGGTATCTCTTAGTTCAGTGCAAAAGACTGAAAATATACAAAAAGATTTTTGGTAAACTATTATTTGAAATGAAAAGTGTTGTCCAGTACATTTATATTTCATTTTAAATGCGAGCAGCTAACTGGGCTCAAGGGCAGAGCTGTCTGTCCACATTTTTAGCAGTCAAGACCACTCTGTTTAGACCTCATCTGTCACCCCCAGCTTGCTTTCTTGCCAGTCACTCCACAGAGCTAATGCAAGGCAAGTCTGATTGACAAATTGAGCTACCTGAATATTATCCTAGCAAACTTCTGCTGGATCCACCACCTGATAGGGTACACTGTGCAGCCACACAGACAATAGCTAAATGTTGCCTAGGTAGTTATCAGCAAGCAGTGGAAGGACAGTAACGCATACTCAGTATTTTCATTCGTCAGGAAAGCTGCAGACTTGTTTGACATTTTATTAAAGTTAATAAATTCTCTGCAACACAGTTAGTTAACTTGTTTTATAGACAATTTTCATCTCTCCAAAATGAGTTCAGTGTGATATACGTTTTAGTTCTTCTCTTTAGAGGGTCTAGGATTCACAGATTATGATTACTTTAAAGTAGATGTTTTATGAAAACAGAAATTTTGTTGTGCTGATTCTTCCAAAAATCAACCAGTCAGATTTAAGACCAAATGAGAAATGTTTTGAAAACATTTAACACTGGCTCACACAAACAACTTGGCGTCCTACCTTGCGAAACGCTGACATAAGAGGTGTTATTTTCCGGTTATCTGCTGCATCCACATCTGCTCCTGCCTGCACAAGCAACTGAACTACATCATAGTGACCACCATTAGCTGCCAACCAAAGAGGTGTATTTCCTTTCTTGTTACGAACATCAATATGCGCTCCTCTAAAAGAGTACAAGTGTAATCAAATAAGACATGAGTAAAGATAATGAAAGATCAGAATACAATTAGATAAACAGCTTTAATTATTGAAACCTAGTGGCTAGAGAAATTGTGTCCTTGGGATCTGCTCTTTAAATCATAGTAACACAAGGATTAAGACTCCCTCTCCCTTCCCAGGAAGAAAGGCCCACTGAATGCAGACTACTGCATCACAGTTACACAGCTAGCCATCTACGGTCCCCTTACCTTATCATTAACATTGTGACTATCCACACAACAGAACAGCCCCTTGAGATTTTAGCTGCATGTAGGGTTACGCTTGAAGAGCCAAGAGTTATTTCCAGGCCTTGCCTCATAACTGACAGAGGGACAATGATCATGGAAATTTCTGGATTAATATCCAAAGCTGCCAAATCAGACACTGTTTGCTTACCTCTGATCTCAGCTGTCTGCTGAGCTTAATTAATACTGGAGTAGCAGGATACTCCATGGTAACACTGAAAGAGTTAGGAGCAGATGCAACATGCTACTTCCAAAGATTTCCATTCCCTCTGCTCTAAGATGCAAGAGGCAGCATAAACAAGAGAACCCTTGCCACAGAGGATCATAGCTACAGAATACATGGCCTGGTAATGAAAAAAATAATTTACCGATTAATCAGCAGCTCACAGAACTTGTAGTGACCCTTATCTGCCGCAATTGTTAAAGCGGTATCTCTTGAGGAAGGCACAGGTGGAGCATTAACATCTGCTCCTTTGTCAAGGAGAACCCTCCCAACCTCTGCATATCCTCCTGAAGCAGCTTCCATCAGCGGCGTGAGACCAGTCTGGGCAAAGAGAAGGAAGTACATGATGTGAAATTCATACAATATACTTTGGATAAACCACACACAATTGCCACACACAGAAATCAGATTTGTATTTACTTAGCTGCTTATATCTATGTTATGGAGCCTAACCTGGAGCAGTCTCAAAAAACTCTTGGCACTGCATTTATACAAACTTTGACAAACTACTGACTACCACTGCATACCCATCTCAACAGCAACAGCAAAAACAAAAGTTTTCAAAAGAATCTCTAAAGGAAAGGCTAGAACAGATCCAAATGAAGACAACTCTTTCTATGAAAATGTCCCCAGTCTGGTTTTACACGCTTTATATCTATCCTTCCTCAGTACTGAGGCTGATGTTGAGTCAACTCAGTTGCCTGGCCAGATCATTAAATAAACTAACACTAGGCTCCCAACATGCCCAACCAAAGCCAGGAGGGCTGGCTTTTATCCATATCCCTTTTTCCTTTCATTCCAGAAGCAGGCAGACACAGCAATTATTTCAGCAGCCTTAGGAGTTACCAAACATTCTTCTACGCTTGGGAAATGGGTCTGGCAGTCCACACAAGATTTAAGCTTGTTTTATTGCAGGAGAAACAAAGCTGCCCCAGAGTGACAACACATGCAACCTATGGAGTGTTTCGGAGGTGCAGAAAGTCATAATACTGAAGCCATTGGTTCTAGACTAACATAAAAGCTTTATAAGGTTTGATTGCACTACTTCTGTTCATGTGGACAAAGAAATCTGTGACAAATGAGGATCGCTATAGCAGCGCAAATCTCTTCCAGTCTAGACGTTTTTATATGCTAGTGAAGTCGATCTGTTCTGTTGACAAATATCCGTACTGATCTTAAACCTGAAAAGTTCCCCAGTACTACAGAGGCAATCTAGTAGTTTCATTATTAAATTGGAGGAAACAATCAGCTTTCCCCTAGTGCAAACAATGCATCTTCCTCAATGCTTGCAGTATTCTTAAAAGAAAGCAAACAAAAAAAAAGAACATTCAATAAATCCTCAGATTCTTCTCTTCTGCATTAAGATTTGCATATCAAGAGGGGCAATACAGATTCTACAATTTAATTTTTCATCAGCACACAGTGTGTTTGAATACCTTTCAAGAAAAGAAAAACATACTGTTAAACATCCACCTCCCTTCACTACTGATTTGCCTTTGAACCACTGAAAAAGAGAAGGATGAATGCTAGAAGAGTAGGATATAGAGTAGGAATAGGATAATTTGAAGAAATAACTACTGAGAGAAACGCGCTTGTTAAAGTAAATTATATGGAAAAGCAGTTCAAATACTCACTTTTGCCCTGTGCTCGACATTGGCCTTCCTGTCCAACAGCAGACTGACCACCTCTGCTCGGCCTTGGAAGCAGGCCAAGGTGAGGGCTGTGTTCCGATTGGTCTCAATCTGGGCGTTAATATCAGAACCCATATCGAGCAACAGCTTCACGGCAGGTACGTGGCCATTCATAGCAGCCAACATCAGAGGAGAAATACCTAGCTTACTCCCAGTCCTAGTGAGAAAGAAACAAACTGCAGTTCCCAGAACTGGTGAATGCTCTGAGAAATGCAGGTGTATCTAAGAGGAAAATGTTTCACGGGAAGCCAAAAATGAACATTAATATATACAAACACATCCACTCTCCTGCAGTACCAGCAATTTTGAATTGCTTATCAGAAAGCAGCAGAGTAACCACATGCAACAGATAACTAAAATCTATGAACAAGTAAAATGTGTTTCAGCTTTTAGATGCTCAAATGGCTGAAGAACACGCAAGTATGGAACTACATATAATCAAGGCTGCATCTGATTCAGGAACACATGCTTCTAATATGCAGATACAGTTAAAGTTTTTCTAGTGACTGAAAGAACATTACTTTTCCTACAACTAATAAAGAGGAGGTTTGAGAGAAGTAGCTAAAATATATTTGCTTGGTTCTACTGAAAACTGCATTTGACTTCCAGATCACAGAAGGGTAAAAAACGGAGAGAGAAGGAACAGGTTTGCAGACTACAGCATCGCTTAGAACTTAGATATAAGGGAGATGAAGTTTGTCTGTGGTAGTTAAAGGTAAATTAAAAGCATTAATCAAGGTAACGTTAACATAAATAATAACATCAATACTGTAGAAAGGCTGAAAGGAGCTCTGAAAGAACTACAGATTCCAATATATGACTCAGAAAAGACAACAACAGAGCATCCGTCCCACACGCGGTTCATATGAGGTATGTTACCTTGAATTAATTTCTGCTCCAGCATTGAGAAGAATCTTGATGATATTGACATATCCACCAGATGCAGCGAGGCTTAATGGTGTATAGTCAGACACATTCCTATGCTCTTTGTTTGCTCCCCGGGCCAACAGCAAATCAACAACCTGAAAGGGCCAACGTAGAAAATAAATGCCCTCTCCTCTTGGGAGGAGACTAAAACTATCTACACTTATTCAATTTAAAAAAAAGCTTTTAGAAAAAAAAAGATTTACTATGCCATCAAAATAAAAAACTAACTTGTACATTAAAAAAAAAACGAGCAAAAAAATCAAATCCCTCAAGGACAAATATGTCTGTACCTCTTGGCGTCCACCAGAGCATGCCAGTGAAAGCGGAGTATCCTTTGTGCGCTCAGATTGTGCTTCTATATCCCCACCTTTGTCTAAAAGAATTTCCACTACACCAACATGTCCAGCAGTTGCAGCAAGAATCAAAGGCGTAAAACCTAGTAAAAAACGATCATGTTAAAAATAAACTGGATACCTCAAAATTTTAAGCAGAAATATGTAATTTACAGTGATTTTTATTGCTCAGCTATGTCTCTCCTGGATTGAGTATTTTCTGAGTAACGCCCAAACACTATCAGGCACTCTTCTAGCCCCCTACTGACCCTGACACTTGGAGACATGTAAGGCATGACTCTTGCCAGCTACATTTAAAGGTTCATCGACAAAAAAAAAAAAAACAACAACCTGAACAGTACTGCACTGACCAATATGGATTAAACTCTGACCAATTCAAGTCTTTAGACAAGTCACTGTTTTCTATTTAATTCCTACTGAAGTTCCAAGAAGATAATACGCATTCCTGCGCACATTGCTTACTGCCAGTGGCTAGCGTGACCTCTGGGGAGAGAAGCACGATGATTCTGTTCTCTCAGCTCCAACGGATATGATTTTGCAGAATTTGACTAATGGGAATGACACGATACACAGCCTGACTCCTACTCCACGTTAGCCTTGTCAGTTGAGATTTGATATTTACTCCAATCGTAGAATCATAGAATCACAGAATTGCAGAGGTTGGAAAAGACCTTCAGGATCATCAAGCCCAATCACAACCAGACCACATCATTCTAACAGCCCACCACTAAATCACATCGCTGAGCAGATTAGCAACTCTACCCAGGATGCTAAGTATTTTGTGCTGGGTTAACTGTAACAATAGAAGTGCTTTGTATTTCAAAAATTTGCCTTATATGCCGTTCAGATAGATAACTTCATTTCAAAATATGGATCGAAAGCCGTACAGTATCACTATGTGGCGTATACATTTCCACATACGTACTAGAACTCTACATCTTTGCAAGCTTTGTACACTTTCAGAAGCAAAAGCTCCCAAATCTCTATTTGAAACATCGTGTAGTTGTAGTTCTAAAGCAAACTTTTACTATTTCAGCTTACCCTTCTTATCTCTGTGTTCAATACTGGCACCACGTGCAATTAGTACAGAAACAAGTTCTTCGTGACCTCCTGCACATGCAAGGGTCAGAGCGGTGTCATGATTGCTTTCAGTCTGCATGGTGGAAAAAGAAGAAAATATTCAAAAGTTAAAGATACTTTAAGAGAGCTTTAGTATTTTTAATGCTACTAGATTATTATTTTTCCTTTCAGAACTTATCAGAAAGAAAATCTAGTCAAAACTAACTGAAATTACTCACATGTGCATCGATGTCAACTGAAGGATACATAGGGAGCACTGACTGTGACACCACATTGCTCGATGCCTGTGAGCAGGGCTCAGGCGTAGGGGATTCCGTAGTGTGCAAGGAGCTGGTGGAGCCGCTGGGCACTCTGCTATTCACAGCTGAAAAGCAACAATGCATTATTAGCCCACTCTTAGAAGTTCTACATTTTATATGAGAAAGATTTAGTCCTGTAAAACTGCAACACTCCGAAGCCAAAACAGAAGTGGAGGAAAACAAATTAAGTATTCCTAACAACAAACATGTCGGTATCTTGCTTAAAGAAGTTTTTCAGCAGTAAAATAATATAAGTATTATCTCCAAACTGTGTTAACTTAAACAAATAATTTTATTAGTCACATTAGAAACATTATAAATTATGAAATTTAGTTATCCTTTTAAAATTCTATCTTCACCACTAAAGATGAATCATACACTAAATCTAAGCAGATGGATAATTTATCAATAAAATACAAACCTAACATTCAAAAATGAAGTATCAATCTGGAATTCAGAAGTTTTTCCCTTGAAGGTTTTCAGAAAAAGTTTTTAAAGCAAGAAGAGTTGACAGCCACTTACACCTGTGAGTTACAACAACTAAAGAAAGGCAGAAGAGAGAGATGGAGGGGAGGGAAGGGGGGAAGGAAAAGAAAGCTGAAAACCATGTGCTCCCCAGGATTTATTTCTGATTGGTCACAGCCTTTGAAAGATTTCATTCTGAAGGTACATCTCAGCTCAGGGACAAGAGTATTTTGGTAGTGAAACTTAATACTTAAATTTAAAAAATAATTAAGAAGTTGAGAAAGAGTTTTTACATTATTTATTTTAAAGGTAAGAGCTGAAAAGCCTTAACAGATCAAGCAGAGATGACCCCTGCAATACGTATGCACGGGGATAAGGCCTTAGTCTGCCCTTGTTAAACCAGCGAAAGCATCTGAGGAGAACTCAAACCAAAGGCTCTCATCTCAGCTGGGGTCACTTGCCAGGAAGTCTAAAACAACAACTACTGATGCACTTTACAAAAAGTCCTGCAAAACAGCTGTATTTAACAAGTAACTTTTACTGCTGGAATGCCAGTTTCTACCCTGTGCAGTCTCTTTAGATTGAATATTTTATTAGTTTTAATTATTCCTAAGCATGTAATGCATTGCAGTATTCCTGAAGCAAACAACCAATGGAGAACATTAACTTTAGGTAAGAAATAATTAGCACAGTCTTTTGCTTTCGTCCAAATACTTCAAGTGACAAGGGGAGATGAAGGGTTAACTCAAATCTATGTATTGGCTACAAACCTTTCAGTGTGGCTGTGATTAAATAGTTCAGCCTTCACAATGCTATTAACAACACACACACTGGCAATTATTCATACATAAACATTGCAGATGGAAAGATCTCGGAGAAATCTTCAACATGACTAACACCACTAATGAAGCCTACTCATATTTGACTGTATGTGACAAAGGAAATACAGATAGGAGCAAGTTTTAGGTGGGTCAGTTTAGCTGGGGAGAGAGCAATAGCACATGGATGGGTGAATGAATGAACAGGGGCTGGGACATACAGACCTCAAAAGGTGACAATTTCCCACTGTATTTTTTAGAAGTCACTAAAGTGCTCTCCTTGGTCTACAGTTGTAAACAAGCATTAGCATTGGGCCAGCACATTTCAACAACAGAGTATTCTTATCTGAATGCCAAAGTGACTTGCTTCACCCTACAGCCTTCATGAAGAAATCAGGTTTGTGTTTTAGGTTTCAAAGTTTCCACACTTCATCTGCTTAGTATGGATTACCACTTGAAGCAGCAGATGAGAAAAAAATTCATGTAATATCATTATTTTCCCCCTCCCCCCTCAACACACTGATGTGCATTCAGATATTACTCAGATTTCTGAAGACTATTCCTTCCAAAATACAAAACACCGTATCACCCATAAACGACTAATTTCACTTTAAGTCAAGAAAGACATTAAATCAATGCTTTCAAGTCCTGTAGCTTCGGATGTGCATGGCTAATAATACAGAGCAGGTGTGTGCAGAGACCATGCTGGTGCCGCCTGAAGATTCCTTAATGGAATCCATTCACTGCTGCTGACAGATTCAAAGAGTTCTCTACTTTTCATGGCCATAACTGAAAGTGTCAAAGTATTTCTTGCATACTTTCAATTCTCACCACGTGCTTGATATAGGTGTGTGCTTTAAGCACTTCACTTTACATAGCAACAGTAAGAGCAAATGTGAGAAACAGACCAAAGGCAAGAGAAACACAAACTGTCTCTATATATCACCTTTTTAAAAATACAATCTCAGAAGAGTCCTACAGCAGCCAGTAGTTAACCCTCTCCTCTTAACTACTGTATCCACAAAACTGCAGGATTTATTTTTCCCTAGGTTAATTTGCACTTCCTTAGAATGTCTGACAAGCTTGAGGATATCTTAATGGAAGCGTCAGTGGGGTCTGTGTTCTGCAGTCAGACACAGCTGAGCACTTCTGCCTCCCGTTTCATGCAGATGATTTAGTTCAATGAACAAGCAGGATTACAGGATATACAGATTTTAAACTGGAAGTATTATGCTGGAAACTTCATTGCAAGTTATCTTTGCAAACCTCTGTGTGAAATGAGAGTTAACTGAGTCTGGGAAGATGCCCATTCCAGAGCCTGTCCCTCAAGAACACCCCCTTCAATCACCACACAGCAGTTACCAACCTTCCAAAACCCATTCATCCCAGCAGAGGATGTCATTCTATTTGTGAATGCAGTCTTTTGCCAGAGATGAAGCAATACCTGTCCCTTGCCCTGGCTGGCACCAGGCCCATCAGGCTTCACATAATCAGCCGGGCAGGGTCTGCCTGAAAGGCAAGAGGGAAACTGCAGAGAACATGCCAATGGCTAACTTTTAGCAAGTTCTATTTACAACCAATAGCTAAAGCATGGTCTTCCCGAGTAGCAGCAACACCATGCCTGGCCCAGGTAACAGCAGTTACTCTGGTCTCAGAAACCAGCATCACTGTCCCGACAGCCACACAGTGCACAGCACAGGAGCTCGAGGTACGAATGGATGGCAGTGCTTATGGAAAGCCCGTTGGGAGAATACAAAACAAGTGACCAACAACAAGATCACTTTCAGTGACTCCAAGTGACACTGCAGGGTTTTTAGTGGACCAGAAAAAATGTGCTGCTTTCATCTTTAAGACAAAAGCTTTTCAAAATGCTGTTTATTTCCAACAGAACAGATATTTCTTCTTTCCACAAGAAAAGATGCCAATTAACAAGGTAAGAGGCACTGATTAAAAAAATAAGTTAAAATCACTTTTCGCAATGTGTAACTCACATCTTGATAAACCATTTTGTGACGTATGTTGTGGATTTTTCTGTAGACACTTTTAAAAAGTTTATGTTATACCAGGTCTAAACTTTAAGTGACAAATGGCAAAATCCATTCTCCTCATATTTTAAGATGGGTTTGCAGTTTTCCAAAGAGACTTTCTTTGCATCATGGTGAAGCCTAAGAAATCTCCAAAGACACAGATGGTTATTTCCCAAAGTTATGAAAAAATTATCAGAAGAAGCAGAAGTAAAACAAACAGAACTTAGTATTCTATCTCAGTAAAACTCCTTAGACACTGACAGAACCTTAAGCAAACAGCTTCTGGATGCAACCAGAGCTGCAGTGTACCCAGAATTTGTAGAACTATTATGCATATTCATGAACACTGGATTTGTATTTCAGTCCTGCTTTCCTCAGACTCTGGTTTTCAGGACAAAGAAAACAATGTGTTTTCATGAGAGAACAGTCTTTCTGCTTTCAGTCTTCCCTAGGAGCTTTTAAATAACATGTTACTGTACACAGGCTTTTGCATAGGGGTAACCATGTCATATTCTAAGAGTCTCTTTTACTCCAGCTAACCCTAGTAACTAGTTATACTCCAGACAGCAATCCTAAAAAAAGTAACACACAGATCACACCTTTAAAACAGCTCCCTTAAAATATTCCAGTTCTATATAACCAACCACAACCAGAATTTCAGATCCAGATACAATTTAAGTGTCTTATAACATCTGGAATTTCTGAACCCCAACACCCTGAGGAGAAGCAGCCAGAAGCACACAAAAATGCTAACCCCTGGCAAAAATCAGCAGAGCAAAACAGGATAAAAACATTTTAACTAAACACAAAACCTAGCAACGTGAAAGAAAGTACCTCACCTTGAATGTCCTTAAAAAAAAAAAAAAAGAAAAAAAAAAGGAAAGTACCAATACATAAACAGCAATCTAAAATTTACTGAGGTAAACGTGCAATATGAACAGCAATGAAGCTGCAATAATGCAAGGTGAGATGCACAAGAACGCAAACTTGTACTGAATAATGAAAATTGAAGTGAAAATTGTGCTCTTGTACTGGAAGATGTGATCCAAGTTTATTGCTTTCCCACCCTAAACTGTACCGTGTCAATTTATTTTTTTTTGTAAATCAGATTTAAATTTTGACTGCATGTCACACCTTCAAGGACCGAATTAGGCATTCATTGTAAAGTTTTCCTTTATGACATCTAAATAAATTCCATTATAGCAAAAAAGAGTTGCTTCATTTTAAGGTAATTCAGTTACTGCCGCACAGCTCAGGCGCAGGCTGAGCAGCTTTGTGAAAGAAGGGACTCAGGTTACCTACCAGTGATTCTGACTGCCACTGAGATTTTCAACACTTTGTACCACCTCATCTCCTACCAGTTATTCAATTAGCTGACATGATGCAGGAGACAAGATACTCTGTTTGTGTATGCCATCACAAGAAAGCTATGTGGCAAAATAAAGATTTAGTAGAAATGTAAGGCATCCCCTAGAACCAGTCTGACCTGAGGCTTGGAAAAAACTGCTTTTTTTCCATTGCCACTGGTAAGAGTAACAATCACAGTTACTTCAGTGCATTGGGTAAAAGCTGATATAACATCTCTGTTCCTCTAAAGCAGACTTAATACAAAGCGGATACTCAATAGGAATAAAATTATTATCTCTTCTAAATCAAGGGTCACTCACCACCATTAATGTAGATCATAGAATCCTTAGAGTTGGAAGGAACCTCTGAAGGCTGAATAGTCCAACTCCCCTGCAATGCACAGGGACATCCACAGCTTCATCAGGTTGCCCAGGGCCTGAACCAGCCATGGACGAGGTATCCGCGACATACATCATGGGGCAACCTGTGCCAGTGCCTCACCACCATCACTGTAAAGGACTTTTTCCTTATATCTAACCTAATCTCCCCTCTCTGAGCTTGAAGCCATTTCCCCTTGTTTTATCACCACAGACCCTGCTAAAGTCTCAGTCCCCATCCTTCCTGCACCTCCCTTTTAGATAATGAATTCACAGGGTCACCTCACAGCGTTCTCTTCTCCAGGCTGCACAGCCCCAGTAGATCCACCAGCAATACTGCAACCAAGGGAGATATTTCACAGGCAAACCAAATTCTGAGTCAGAGAGAAAAGAGGAGCCTTCCCGTGCACCAAACACTGAGCCCCTTTCACAATAATTTTAACCAGTGTCTATAGTTTGGTTTTAAAAAAGTCAGGCTTTGTGTTTTTTACTGCTCATTATTTCCTTACCAAGTTAATCACTAAGATAAATTTGTGGGAAAAGATCAGGTCTCTTGCAAACAAAGAACTTAGAAGATATGTTAGATTTACAGTTTGTTTTTAAATAGGCATAAATTTAAGTTTAGGGAGATGATGATTTAACCTACACCCAGGATTTAAATTGAACAGAATTATCTAAAAATCTCTCTCAATGTTTTTGCAGGATTTTTTGTTTCTTTGGTTTTTTGGTTTTTTTTGTTCTTGTTTTTTTGTTTGTTTGTTTTTTTAATGAAACAAATTTCTGAATTTTGGAACAAAGTAAAGCAATAGCAGTAATTTTTGCAAATGCACCTGGAATTGGGACAGCTAATGTTTCCTTGAATTGCATTTCTATAAAAAAATAAAATGAAAAAATAACAATTTTGAATAATTTTAGGAGTGTGTGCTATTTGCACCTAGTTCTGAAACAAGATTAGGTTTATCCTGCAAAAACAGCAAGCAAATCAGAAAACCAAAAGGAAGCAGCATGTTTCCTCTGAAAGGTCTTACAGTCAAGATGTTTTTTCTTAATGAAAAAATGTTTGAATAGAAAACATTTCTTTCTGCCTGAGATTTCCCCCCCTCTACAAATAGCATACAGTTGAAGTTTATCTCTTTTCTTATGTTATCGGTGAATGAAAAGACAACGTGAATTTTTTCAAAGAGTGGACTGGCAAAATCCTCGACAAGTCCATTACCAGCCTAAAACAAAATTGGAAGAGTTGATTACAGCAATTTTTCATTTTGGGTACACTGGCTATTTAGTACATAACATACAGCTGCTAAACTCTAATAGGTATATAGTGCATGGTCTTCTGCTAGATACCTTCAACTCTTCGAAACAGTAACTACTTCATAGATTGAGTCGTTGCTGATTATTTGTTTGAAATCTTCCTTCCACACTGCAGTTCCAAATCCTGATAAATATTATTTCAGAATGATCCAATTGCCTTTTTTTTTTTTTTTTTTTTTTTTAAGCAGCCTCACTACTCCCAAGAAAATCCTAGAACAGCAAGGAACTAAACCAGATACTCTAAAAACAAAAAGATGTATTTGAACTAAAACCACATAGATGAAGGGAACTACATCACAACCGTTGGATCGACTGAGTTTCCAAGGAAGGCTGTAAAGTGAGCCTCAACTCGCCTGATCTCAATTCTAGTTATCACCATTCTAAAAGCTCACAGGACTTGTTACCAGAAAAATCTTACCACACATTTCTAAAACCTTGAAACAAACTTCAGGAGACAGGGCAGTAACTATGAAGAGGGGAAAACAAGACAGGAAAATAAGGGCTGAGGGACAGACACAAGGTGAAAAGTAAAAAAAAAAAAAAAAAAAAAAACGGTAATTAAGAATAAAAACAAAGAAACAACCCACTACAGACCAAACAACACCGGCTATGCCCTGCACACCTCCAGCAGTAAACACAAATCCTATTCAAATACATGAAATGAAGTCAACAAAAATGGTATCTCTATTTCACAATGAATCTCACAACCTAATGTGTGGGAACTTCAATTCCTCTTCATACCATCACATACAAGTGGAAGAATGCTTTGGTTTTTCCTTTTTATCCAGATAACAGGACACTTTTTTTTTCTTTTTTTTTTGCTACGTTATAAGAAATAAGCAAACATTCCTGCATAACAACCACAGTTAAAAATGAATTCTGAAAACACAAGCCACTGCAGAATTAAATGATTGTGCATGGATTCCAGATTGCGTTTAAATTGTAGCAACACTTCCAGCAGAAAGAAGAGGAATACGTTTGTAAATACCAGTGAAGGTATTTTTTTTAGAGATGGGCTAATATACTGAATATATCTACTGTGGTTATAAGCCTGCACGAAAAATTCTACAGAAGACAAAAAAAAAACATCACGTTTTTAAGTTTCCTAGTGGGCACTACTAATCACAATTAGGCTTTTTAAAGTAGCATGGAAAAAGATAATGCCAGAGGCTATAAGAGGTCTCCAGTACAGGAGAAGAGATTTTTTGTTTGTTTTGTTAAAAAGTCTTGTGTTAGAACTGGAAGTCACTATTAGGATTAATAGTACTAATCAGGAACTTTATGCATAAGCAAGTACTCCCAAACTGGAAAACCTCAAGGTATTTTTGGAGGGAAGGAGAAAAGGGAAACTAAGCACACAGGTTAATGCAAACATAGGTATATTTCTTAACCCACCTGCTATTAGGTCATCAAGAGTGTCGGTAAGCGTCTGTGCTGGAGTGGCAACCATTAATCCGTCTGGTTCTTGAACTAACAGTCCCTGCCCAGCAATTTGCTGCTGCTGTCCTACATTCTGCTGATTACCTATTGCTTTCTGAAGTTCAAGAGACTCTGTCCCATTATAACCTAAATTACCAGAAAAATTACAATGCGATGTTGGCAAAGGCTGGATAGGGACAAATTCTATTTGTTCAGCAGGTGGTGGAGAATGTTGTTGCTCATCATCTTTTGACAAGATTGTGTCAACCTGAGGTAACTCTGAAAAGTTATCCTCTGGCAGACCCTTATCAGCTTCCACTTCTGGGAAGACCCCGGTAAGTGGGCATTGCTGCTGTAGGGGAAGTGGTGTGTCTGTCTGACCTTTGGTCTCCAAATATTCTTTGGTAAACTGCTGTTGTGTTTTCATCTGCAACTGCCTTTCCACCTTCTGTAGCTCCTTCAATATTTTCTTCTTCTTCTGTACTTGTTCTTCTCTGTTCTTTTTAAGTTCTTCAATCTTATCTTTATTTAAAGGTTCACCTTGAATTAATTCCAATGACTTAAGTTGTGCTTTTTCAATAGCACTAATTCTCTGTCCAAGTTCATTCAGCTTGCCTTCAGTCTCTTCTACTATGCATTCCAAAGGCTGGTATGGGTGAAAAGGTGGCAGTAGGTCCTTATCTGCTACCTGCAGGGAACTTGACTTCTGCTTGGATGCACCTAAGCACATGAAAAATGTTTGAAAAAATGCCATGCTGAAGATACCCCAAACCTCCCCCTTTCACCCACCAAAAAAAAAAAAAAATTAAAAATGTTTAAAACTAACACCGCACATCCTTCAAACCATAGTAAGGTAAAACCCTATGCTCTACATTAAAACAGAAAGGACAAAGCAAAGCAAATAGCTGGAATTTTTAGTATGGATTCTAACATTCCCTTGAACACAGCTGCTTTAATCTTTAGGAATAAGGAACCTTTATGATATCTGACACACAACAGTCCATCTTGGAAGTAAAATCAGCAAGAGCGAGGCAGTTAAAAACAATCTGTTAAGTTCTCAATGTTGTTCTGAGGTGCAGAGCAAATTAAACTATTTTCTAGAAGCTAACTTCCAACAGCAGTTACAAGCAAAAGCACTCTACTTTTGAGAGAAAGTTAGCTCTACAGTAAAAGCAGTATTTTGGACTAGTTTACCAAAATGCTGTAGTGCTCCACCTTCACATTAAAACAAAATACAGCCAGTGCAAACTAAATATATGCAAATGCATTTTAAAGCTTTGGCACACCTTTTGGCATACCAAGCTCAACAGAAAATTGGCACCTTCCCTGCCTCCCTCTAGCCAGTAAGAAAGGAGCAATTCTCCTCACTATTAGGGCTCAAAAACCTTCAATACAACAACATACCATGCCAGAGCACAGCTTCTATCAATGCTCACAAGGCACTGCGTCCATGCTGCACAGGCTGCTGTCACGGAAATCTCACATAGCAGCAGCCAGATCTTGCAAACAAATCTTCAGTGCTTACATTTTAATTAATTTACATTCAGCTAAAGATAGTTTCATTACAGATCTGAAAGACTTAGCTTGACCAAGTAACTTTCTGCAGTAACACTCATTATCTATACCTAAAACAGTAATACATGCTGCTTTAAAAAGCAAACATCTTGAACATTTACAAAGCAGACTCACACATCTCAGCACGAAGGGAACTACCTAAGAAAGAAGATACCTAAAAATTATACAGTAAAGTGGAAGTCTGGATCCAAGAACTAAGTTCTACAAGCTCTGGAAGAATTAAATTCCCTGAAACACCAATTTATTTTTCTCTGGATCTTCTTTCACCAAAAATTTAATATACAACTGATTCCATTTTACACTGCTCTGAAAAAAGAAGCCACATACACTGCACTTTTTTTCTCTAATTAATTGAATAAACAAACAAGTGTGAGGATTTTGTTATAAAGAGAAAGAAAAAGTAATAAAATAGAGTTGAACCAATTCTATGCTGAATACTTTCACCAAACAGAATCTCTGAAGTGAAAGCAACACCTCACTCTATCTAACCTCAGCATACCAAAAGCTAAATACCAAAATACTAGGTACACTGAGACAGATCCCCTCACTGAACATTTTCTCCCATCTAGTTACTCTCCGTCACTGCCATGTACTGAAAGATCAGCACTTCCAGCTAAACACACATTCCAAACTTTCCTGCTGCTTTGTCTCTGAATCCTAAATTCCAAGAGAATCTCTCTGGAGAGAATAAAGAAAGTTCAACAATAACTGACTTGGTGGACTAACTGGTGGATACTCAGCTCAAGACTATTGTAAGCTTTTGGCTCTTTGGCTCTGTAGCACTTGTAGCTTTTCACAGTTATCTTTTTGTTTTAAAAGCTGAGATTTAATTCAAAAAGATAAAATATAATTTGAGACCACCATCAGAAACATCTAACTCACTAAAATTATGTAAAATGTTCTTCTACGTTTGTGTTAGATTATAATAAAAGAAGGAGTTAGTTGGTGCTTTGAAACTTAAGCTGTTCTACCACAAGTTCTCTTAATTAGCAAAAACAATTTAGTAAGTGTGACTTAAGACGCAGCTGAGAATGGAATGCTTCACACTGCTCTTCTTACAGTCGTCCTAAGATTACTGTATGTACCATCTTCATCAGAACACAAAGCATTCCCATGACTTCTGAGAGTTCTGGACAGCCTCCTTCACTCCACAGGAAGGAAAAGCTGCAGTTCAAAGAGCCCCCAGATTATGAAGTATCAATACTATCCCACTCAACTCATTCCCACCTGAGTAGAAAAACAAGCCTTGTTGTCATAGGAAAATCTTACCATAAAAAAAAAAAAAAAAAAAAAAAAAAAATCAAGAGAAACCGAAGAGCCAAAGCCGTACTACATAAAGATTGGGCGTTTCCAGTCTGTGTTGAACAAGACACACAGAGCTGGTCTCACGAGAAGCCAACTATCCTAACAATGTCGCAGATCTGGAACAGGCGCTGACAGTTCAGACAGCTTTTGAAAACAGAATTTAGAAAAATCAGGACAGCCTACAGGATAGTGCTGGGCAGACTGCACACAGATATGGACACAATGCAAGTGGACATCTAGGCTCTTCAGTTCCAAAAAAGGTGCACATATGTACTTTAATCAGCTTCCAATTAGTCAATGGGGCTGCCTTATGGGTTCCAAATCACCATTTCTATACCAGAAAATGCTTGCCATCTATAATCTTGGGAATAAAGGAATAGCGTGAGGAATTGGAAAAAAGATTTGCTGAACTTGATATTGTCATCATAACAGCCTGTACAAGCCAGAGCTGGAGAGGATGCTATTGGTAGCTTTGAAAGTGTAAGCACTGGAGAATACAACAAGTATTGAAAGGCAGTGATTTCCTGGTTTTACTCAAATCTCTTCTACGTACTCTTTGCATCCTGAAAAACACTGTGCCCATTTTAGTATATACTTTTGAACAAGACACTATTTTATACCCTTGCTTTTGAAATACTTAAACACAGGTAGGAATTAAAAATCCAGTCAGGCCAGGCCATAATTACTTCAACTTACATATATAAAATAGATATATAAATATCTAATATAAAAATATATACAATATATAAATATATATGTACATTAGTGTAATGTAAATCTATAAAACCAACCTAATGCAAGACTAAACCCAGGAATACTAAGCAGCCCATCTGGTTTCCACATCAATTATTTTGACTTCTTCTGGAAGACCCCTTTGGTACAAAATGAATACAGTGAAAGCCCAGATGCAGCTGTACAACCACCACCAGATATCAGGCAATCAAATTTATGGGAAAGAGAATCATTCATCTGACAGAAGATCCAAAGTGGTTATGGGCACATGCAACAGAGGAAGGAAACAGTCCCTCCCTAATAATCTACTAACACAACATCTCTCCATAGGGCTGATACCAGTGAACAAGCCAGATATTGTATCTCCTTCCTAGTGCTCAAGATTCTCTAGGAACTCTTCTAGTCCTGCCACCTAGTCTACAGGATGGCTTACTTTTCCAAGAAAGTAATTGATTTGTCCTTTCACAGGTAATTAGCACAAGAAAAGTCCTATCTGTCCAGAATGAACCTACACAGAACCACTGACCTCTAATCAGTCTGTTATTAGCTGTGCCATCTAGACTTGCTACCCCCCTTGTCAGTTACAGTAATAGCACAGGCAGACACTTCTGTCTTCTACAAGTTAAAGGACGTGTCCAGGACACAAGGCAGACATACAACTCTCACACAAGCAAAGCCTAGTTTCTACACTAAAAGCACTGCTGATAAACTGGTAAAGACAGACACACTGAAAAAGCATTTCTAAGCAAGCAACCGAAGTTGAAGAAAACCAGTACTTGATCTTTAAACTGTTTCCAGAAAAACATGAAGAGCAAAAGTTTGTTTTTATAATCCACTATGCTCTTCAGGAAGTTTTTGTCAATGCAGTCGCTAATTACTCCTGCATTTCACCTTAGTGGTTTTCATCTTGGCCACCACCAGCAATAGTTTCACTCTGCTTTACTTTTTACTACATGAAATCCTGGGGTTTGTTGACAGGTCCCTCATTTCAAGAGTTGTAAATGAAAACAAGTAGATCAAAACACAACAGTTAAATTCCAAACGATTTTCCTGACATAATAAAAGTGACAAGAAAAAAAATTCAACTGTGATGCACATTCAAACACACTTTCTTCACTGAAGCCAATATCTAGTACACAAATCTGTATTGATCTTCCCGATAGTATAACCTAGAACTAAAAAAAAAAAATTTAAAAAAAAAAAATTGTCTACTGTTATTCTTGCGCTTCAGCATGGAAAAAAAGGAGTGTTCAGGCCTTGTTTGTTTTTAAACTGAATTTTAGAATTAGACTTGTAGTCAGTTTCAACAGGAATAGAATGAGCTCAGTATTGAATCTGCAAGAATATTCTGCATTTAACTACAGGAATTCATACAATTCATAGGAAAAAAAACCTCAGTTCCAAGACCACAGAGAAATAAGCAGCCAACCCACATACACAAAATAAAATATTATGTAACTGAGAAAGGAAAGATTTGATTCTTCTACAAGAACAGGATGATTCAAGGAGTGCTGAGCGTTCAAGCGAGTTTCTATTCCACTACATTCCTCTTGTAAACCATGTGGCATTTTTGCCTGTCACTCCTGCAGGTGTTTCTATAGGAAACTTTCGGGGATGAGGTGCAATGATTACATGGTTGAAACCAAACCATAATCTAATCAACTTCAACTCAACTTTTGGCTTTGTAAGTTTTGGTTATCTTCCAACCTTAGTCTTCTTGTCTTCTTCCAAAGGTGGTGATGGTTGGTTTGTTTGTTTGATTTGTAGGGTTTTTTTGTTGTTGTTTTTGTATTGGGTTTTTTTTGTTTGTTTATGGGCTTGATGAAATCTAAATGGAAAATTAATACAACGTAATTAAACTAGCAGGTGGTAGGCAGGCAACTGAAGCTTCCAAGGAACAGAATTTCACAAACATTTGTAAAAATATTTTTAATAAACGTGTGATCATGGGGATATCTGCCTGATTTCTACCATCTGCCTGCACTGCTAACGTCATATGAAAGAGTATCAAGTACATAAGTCAACTAAAAATAGTCGTGGAGTTAGCAAGCAGTATTTCCTCCTTCTTTTACTTCCAGGAAGGCATTCTGCCTATACAGAATAATCCACCTCTACGGGCACACTGTTCTTTAGGATCTTTCAATAACTCACACAATGCATGAGTTCAGTATATAACTCAGAATTAAGCAGAGAAGTCATATATTTGAGTAAAAACATTCAATGATTTCAGAAGTAAGACGATTTTATTTAATTTTCTTCTCCAAGATATTAGATTGTTAGTAAGATTCAGCATGAGGATACAGGGAATAAAAAGCTTAAAAATTCCCAACCTATTCAACTTTTAGAGTGTTCTGACCTCCTTCTCAGGGACAAAGGGCAGATGTGGACAGCTTTCCTGCAAATAACAAGCCTGTAAACTCTGGTGAATTCTTGATAAATATGTAAGCAAACCCTCCAAATAAGAAATGCTGCAAATTGCTCTCTACTTAAAAACAACAGTGGAGAAGTTGAATGTCAGCATGTTGATGCCTTTTGAATCCTCATTTATGGCCAATTAGTTATTTTGAAACTAGAATTTCACTTTAGCTATGAAATACAAGAAACCTGGGGAGAAAAAAAACAACATTTCAGACCAGTGACAGCTCTGTCTTCCAAAAAAAAAAAAAAAAAAAAAAAAAAAAAAAAATTAAATCAACACATTTAAAAATATCTTGCTTCAGCTCAAATATTTTAACAAAGAAAACAATAGCACTGCTCTGCATGGAGTCCCTAAGCATCCCTTTATTTCAGTGCATTGCTTTTCAACGATGTTCTAAAAACACGTTGAGGGTGCAAGGCACAACACTCATCAAGAACGTTCTATGAAAGACGAAGGCAGGGCACTGCAGAACCCTAACAGTTGCTGGGAGCTTTGGGTCCCACTCTTTAACAGGAGCTTGCATTTACAAGCTATGCAAAACTATCGTGGCAACAATATTACAGAGACTATTTTCTTAGGGAAATGTAATAGCATTCTTTTTAAGGATTTTGTACACTGGAATGGCCCACAATTTGAGCTAAACAAGAAAACTTCAAAGGTGCACCCAAAATTCCAAACCCAGCCTGAAGACATTCACAGCTTCCGGTAAGTGGGCTTAGCAGCTCACACAGCCACGTGAAAATGACACACACCATTTCTGAGCATCACAGTATGTTTGTAAGGGACTGAGTGTGAAGAGCAACCTTTCCTAACAGGAAAAGAATTAAGCCAGTGAGGATCAGACAGTGCCAGGTGGAACAGTTCATAAAGGGTTCTTTCGTCACCCACTCTACTCCATTTGCCTTGCAGGTGGCCAACCTGCCCAGTGCCAGAGCTGGAGACCAGGAGGGAGGAAGCATTCGGTGGCTGCAGAGCGGCTGGCGCAAGGCACAGAGATCCGCTCCTGGGAGCTGCGCTGCTGCCCTGCACTGCGCCCCCAGCCTGTCAGAGCTGCAAGCAGCAGGAGAGATCTGCCATTCCGTCATCACAGAAATACTGCACTCCTTTCTAGTGGGAATGCTATCCTTGTGGAGCTGCATCAAAATTACTGCTTTCTGCTGAGCAATTCAGACTGCATTCAAGAGAGGACAACAACAGATAGACACAAGGCAAGCAAAACTACACCACAATTTCCCTCTCACATGGACATGCTCACCACATACTAGAAGCATGCTAACAGCAACCTTTCCATATTACATGAGTCAAGTTCTCCTCAGAACCATGAAATAAAATCCTGCTGCTGCTTTGTTTGACTTCCTCATCAATACCAGGTTACCACCTTTGCATATTACCCTCTCTAGAAATCATTTATTTTGAGTTGCTAAACATTGAAATCAAATCATTTGCCAGAACACTCCGTGGCAATTATTCCATAAGCCTTCTCACTAGAGTAAGGATAACACTGTCAATCAAAATTAAACCATAACTTCTTGGAAAGCCTCACAGCATATTTAACCCGTAATGATAATACAAAAGTGTATTCTAGTTTTACACATGACTTCCCAAGAACTCTTTAGGAAATGAGTTGTTCCTACTACATTTTTTTGTGAAACTAATCTAAACACCTAAAAAAGACCAAACTGAAGTTAAAAAACTAGGTGTTCCTCTCCTTCCTCCACAGAGGCAAGTCTACAGAAAAAACTTAGGAGACTCTGCAGGCAAGGAATTTGTCTTCTCCAAAATAAGTAACTGTTACATGAGAACTTGTATTTTTTTTCCCTGTGGAAGTAGTGAAAATATTTTATTTACACCCTCTTTTATCTTTCATCTCCCAAGTCTAACAGTGAAGTCTAATAAAGCCATGTGTGTGTCCGAAGACAAGAGCAAAAATCCAGCAAATACCAAGTTCTCAATTACAGTTAGAATAACAAAGGGAAAATGACCACACAGCATTTAACGCAGAAATACTGACTTTTCCCTAAAGATTTTAGGGGCACAATAACTTCAGACACAGAGCTCTTAATTAGACCAATGGCACATTTCAAATCTCTGTATCTCTTGTAACTGATCACAGACTAGTTTGGCTGACACACAAAGCACAATACTGAAATACTGACAACTATTAGATTTCTTGGTAACAGTTCCAGCAAGATAGTACTGCTAAAAACATGCCTAAAATATGAATTGACATCTCTCGTAAGTTTATTCTTTTTTAAATGAGTTCTACTTCTTAAGCTACATGAACTATCTGCATCTCAATCTGATTAAATAACAGACTTGAAATTTATAACTTCAGTCTTCTGACACAATCAACTGCTCTCTCTTTGACTCTGATGCATCATAAGCTGCATTCCCGGAACACTAGCCTTCTTAGTAGTACTAAAAATTAATTAATTTTAAGGGCACATGTAAGCATGTAGTTTTTGCTACATTATTTAAAACAGAACTGGCACTTTCTTACATTCTTTTGGGCCAAAATAGCAGTATTGCACATCCTACACAGTGACTGTATTTACACACACACAGTTACACACACAGCATAAATGCATAGAGAAAATCAAGGTTATACACTGAAACATTAGGTACACTTTCTTTTTCCCCCCCCCGCTAGTCACTTGTGCCCCTGGCATTGTTATTTGCTTGTTTTAGGAAATCCTTGAACACTTTCAGAATAAACAAATTAAATAAAGCTATCTAAGAGCTTTGACTGCTGTAGCATTTAATTTCCTCAAACTCCAAACCAGAATTCAGAAACTAAATCACTCGAAGTTGTAACTTTCCACTTAACAATGTGCTTCACTTTCTGAGCTTGCTTAGAAGCAAAGATTTATAACACAATCCGTAACTGGATGGCACAGCTTTGCCATTTAATGACTGCAAATAAGTTTTAACCAGTAAGTTAAAGCACATTCAAAGCAACAGCCCTAATTACTTACAAGAGTACTATTATAATAATAAGAAAACTCGTCCTCTGGGAAGTAGATCTGCATTGGCATTTTACAGTGCCAACATGTTTGTACTACTATTTTAAAAACAGGAATAAGTTAATATATCAAGTTCATGGATAATAGTAACTATTCTAAATGATCAATATTCAAAGCATACCTAGAGTTTACTAGTCTGGACTACAGAAATCATCTTCCAAAAAAATGAGAATAAGCATGCCCAGTAGCCAGTGCTATCATATGATAGTGTAACAAGAAAATTAGCAACAACTACACACTACATAAAATACTTTTATATTCAATCATACAGGCTCAGGTATCATTACAGGTGTTCAGGAATTGCTGGAGCAGACTATGATACGCATAAGCACTCAGATAACATCCCCTAGCCTAACACTTTCCAAACTGCATGTATTTTCTGAAGGGCTGCATACTAACCTTTCACCACTCCCACAAGAGGTGGAGAGTTCTCTTGAGGGGTTCTGTCAGGTTCCTGGGGAGGTACAACCATAGCAAGCGTATGCACCGGAACACGTGGAACCTTAAAATAAAACCACACAGTCAAATTAAAAAGCTCCTCAACTGACACAATCATGAAGCAGTAACACAAAGGTAGTTTTCTACAGCAGACTTCCATTCTACTGTTCCTGAAACATCTATGCCCTTTTATTTCTTGGTGTAATCACTCCAAACCTAATCTAACTGACATGATATTCACAATAGCTGTATGACGCTTTACTAAAGCCCTGGATGGTATAGGCTGGAAAACTTGTTAACATTTTTAGCTTTTTAATCAGCTAACTGCATTGGAAAGTACCTCTCAAACAACATGGTGAGCAATAAATTTACACAGTACAGTCTCTTTCTTATAACAACCAGAACCAGCAGGAAAACTTAAGATGCATTTTCATAGTGGCTCAGAACTGTAAAACAAAATACTTAGCAAATGCAAAAAAGCAATACACTTTTTGAGATTAGGTTTGGGACTAGCCTGCTTAAGGATCAGAATACAAGGCAGTTCATGCACTGCAGACAATTCCAATCAACTTTCTCACGCTGCTACTTTCAAACATACATTCTTTTCCTCCTCCAAAGGAAACTTTTATTTGAAACAGTCATTGTGGTGTTTAAAATACCTGAGTCTGATCCTGAGATGGAGGTGTGAGCTGAGACAAGTCTGCTGAAGGAACTGGCAAAACATTGTTTGGGTAATCCAGCAAGTAAGAAACAACATTTGTATGTCCTCCTTTGGCAGCTTCAATGAGCATTGTTGAACCATCCTGAATTGAGAAATTGGAAATACGTCAGAAGATGGATTCTGCTCTATGGCATGCAAAACATGAATTAGTCCATTTAAGATTGCACATTTTTTAATACACTAAATCAACCACGTGGTTGTTTTAGTACATGAAGTACCCAAAATAAACAAGCACTTTCAAGTGAATACCTTGAGTCGATGAGTAGGATCTGCGCCATGAGCCAGAAGGAGCTCAACAACTGCCAAGTGGCCTCCTGCACATGCCAGGGACACCACTGTGTGGTCATTATTAGCTGTAGCCCTATTGACATTGGCACCTGCAGAGAGAAAAAAAAATCCAAGAATTAAACACAAGGATATTTTTACTAAAATATCAACAGGTGCTGGAATATTTTCTGGAATAAGGACTACATTTTTCTTCCAATAATCTAAATTCATACATAATTCTGGGGTAAAAGCAAGAGATTTTAAATACACTATTGGCTTGCATACAGAACTGTCACTATCTCAACAACACAGAAATGACACAGTAATAGTGGGCCTCATAAGTCATAAGAATGACACAGTAATAGTGGGCTTCATAAGTCATAAGAGAAGGTGCACTAAAAGGCACTCACTCTAACCTCTTATCAGTACTACTGCATGGTGTTTTTTCTGTTGTTCCAGGCAGACCCTTGAGGGTGATGGTTTGATTTTTTTCCGGGGGAGTGTGAGTATTCTTTACTTTGGCTTTTTTTTGTGAATCTGAATATATTTGCCATACTCCAAAACTACTTCTTGATCTTTAAAAAAGAGTTGGGGAAAAAAAAAAAAAAAAACAGCAAAATATTCTGTGCTTTGTTTTTATCATATACAAAATGAAATACAGAAAATCCCTAACAGCCTAACAAGGGCTCATATATACATAAGACTAACCTACACGATGACAAATGCTGAATTATCTGGCATTTTATATTTTAAGTTTTAATACCAATTTTTAAAATATTTTACCTTTGCTAATAAGGAATTGCACAGTGCATAAATGACCAGCTCGTGCAGCCTTCATTAGTGGGGTTCTCCCCCCTTCAGATTCATGTTCCTGTTGTAAAAGAGAAATAACAGTGTTGTGTAAATGGGTAAAATCTCTAACGTTTCAGCTCACGAATGACCTTGTGATGGGACCGGAACCATCAGTCTCTGAAGATCCACCCATCTTCTTAACTGACTGGAATTAATTTTCCTTATACCTTAACTACTGACGCACACTGCCAAAAGGCATAAGGACTGCATCTCTACTGTTAGTCACATAAGTAAGTTTCCCTGTATAAATGTGTTTTTATTTTAGCATTTGAACACGTAACACACTTGAGAACAATAACATCTCATTTCTTCCTCAGAGATGAGCTAACACTTATCAGCAAACACCGCGAAGTACACAAGTAACCATCACGTAGCAGTTCTGAGAACTAATGCAGCAGATGAGATTTCAGAATTGAAATAACGTCCAAACTGCAGAAAACCTTTTTGTGACACACGGAACATGATTAGCAATAAAAGTTAGACAACTGCCTCTATTGCTTTTCTTTGATGGATCCTTCATTTCAGGTCATAAAGTCTCTGAATAAAAGGACTTGAAAAGAAAACTCAAGAGTGACAGAAGGATGACTTCAGCTTCACAGATGGCACAAAATAACAAAGGACAGACCAATAACAACAATTTTCTGATTTAAAAAGCTTCTGACAATGGAAAGATGTGGTTCAAGACAGCTGTATTAGAGAAATTAGAGTCAGAAAATCTACCTGTTAGGTGGACATGATCAATACTACAAAGAATGCTGACTAACATATATTAACTATTCCACTGCAACAAAGTAAGAGAATACTGTCTTCTCTGAGTCTGAATTTGCGCTCTTCTTCATTTAGTCTGGTTGATAATACAACAAAAACAATAGAAAACTTGGGGTTTTATGTTGTTGTCTTTTTTAATTTAAAACCAAGAAGCCAAACTCTAAACATATAATTTAAACCTAGAATAGCACACACATCCAAGTGTGAAAGTTAACATTTGGTACTGACAGGGAGTTATATTGCTATTTACAAATATAAAAGCAGAATATCCTACAGAATAAAATTGCCAGAAAAACAACTAATCAGTAAGACTTCTGAATGCAGAATAACAGAACACAATGCCACTGAAAAAAATGGCAGTGAAAATGACATGAAAGCAGTTTTCTTGAATTTCAGTCAACACATCCAGTACAGCTACTGATGGGCCTGGTGACAACTGGTCAAAAGGGAATTAATAGAAAATGACACAATTGCCACCAGCAATTCATATTTGATGAAAAACCACTGCATCCTACCCTGAGAAAACTTATGCATGAAAGCTTTAAAAATTAATAATGTTGTGGAAATCGTCAAAGTTATAAATGTCATAAGACTGAAGGACTGAATTATCGCCAATTCCTGGGGTTCCTTAACAATATGGATGCTGATTATGAAAACGTCATTTACTTTTCTGAAGTAAGGTGGCTTAAGTCAGGGTAAAAAGCTAAAAAAGATTTTACGCTTTGTGAAATTAAATCAACAGAATCAAAAGGAAAATTTGTGTCAGATCCTGGAAGATGAAGAATGGCTCACAGATTTAGCATTTTTGGTGGATTTGACTGCTCACTTAAATGAATTAAACATGTGTCCTCAAGGTGATGTCTTTCTTGCAGTGAGGGGCCCAAAACTGAACACAGTACTCTAGGTGCGGCCTCACCAGTGCTGAATAGAGGGGGATGATCACCTCCCTGCTCCTGCTGGCCACACTATTTCTAAGCTCAGGGAGGCCAGAAACCTCCCATGGAGCAGAACGGCAAAAGCTCGCTTGATCTTGCAGACCAGAATGCCGTTGGCCCTCTTGGCCACCTGGGCACACTGTCGGCTCCTGTTCAGCCGAGCATCAACCAACACCCCAGGTCCTTCTCTTCTTCGCACTCATCCAGCCACTCATCCCCAAGCCTATAGTGCTGCATGGGGTTGTTGTGGCCAAAGTGCAGGACCCGGCACTTGGCCTTGTTCAACCTCATCCCATTCACCTCAGACCAGCAGTCCAGCCTGTCTAAACCCCTCTGAAGGGCCGCCCTACCCTCAGGCAGATCGACACCACCTCCCAGCTTGGTGCCATCTGCAAACTTACTGAGGGTGCACTCAATGCCCTCATCTAGGTCATCAGTAAAGATATTAAACAGGATGGGCTCCAGTACCGACCCCTGGGGGACACCACTTGAAACGGGTCATCAGCTGGACTTAGCTCCATTAACCATTACCTGCTGGGCACAGCCCTCCATCCAGCTCCTTACCCAAAGAAGGGTAGACCTGTCCAGGCCAGTTTCCCCAGGAGAATACTGTGATCAAAGGCTTTGCTGAAGTGCAAGTACACTACATCAACAGCCTTTCCCTCATCTATCAGGCTGGTCACCCAGTCGTAGAAGGAGATGAGGTTGGTCAGGCATGACCTGCCTTTCATGAACCCGTGCTGGCTGGGATCTTGGATGCCACACACGTGTGATCTCACCCGAGATGATTTGCTCCATAATTTTCCCTGGTACCGAGGTTGGGCTGACAGGCCTGTAGTTCCCCAGATCCTCTTCATGGCCCTTCTTGTAGAGGGGAGTCACATCAGCAAGCCCCCAATCCTCTGAGACCTCACCAGTTAACCAGGAGCGCTGGTGGATGGCAGAGAGCGGCTCAGCAATCACCCCTGCCAGCTCCCTCAGCACCCTACGATAAAGCCCATCTGGTCCCATGGACTTATGACAGTCTAGAAGGAGGAGGAGCTTTCTAACCGCCTCCACCTGAATCATGGGGGGTGTATTCTGCGTAGCATCCCAGACTTCCAGATCATGGCGTAAAGTGCCCTGAGGATAACTGATCTGCCTATTAAAGGCAGATGTAAAGAAGGCATTAAGGACCTCAGCCTTCTCCTTATCCTCAGTGGTCACATTCCCCGTTACATCAAGTAAAAGATGGAAATTCTCCTTGGTTCTTCTCTTACCATTGATATATTTGTAAAAGGATTTCTTATTTTCTTTTACTGCAGTGGCCAATCTGCGTTCAAGTTGGGCTTTTGTCTTCCTAACTTCATCCCTGCATACCTTAGCAACTTGCTTGTAATCACCCCAAGCAGCCTGTCCCTTCTTCCAGAGGACGCAGACTCTCTTTTTCTTCCAGAGACTCAAAAATAGCTCCCGGTTCATCCACACCATCCACACTTCATCCCCTACGGCTTGCTTTACGGCACTCAGGAAAAGCCTGTTCTTGTGCCTTAAGATTTCCATCTTGAGGAGCGTCTAGGCTTCCTGGACACCTTTACCCTTAAGGAGCAACTCCCAAGGGACCCGTGCTACAAGCGTCCTGAACAGGTCAAAATCCACCCTCTTGAAGTTCAAGATAACAGTTTTGCCAGTCACCCTTCTGACATCACCAAGAATAGAGAATTCTACAATTTCCTGGTCATTCTGCCCAAGATGGTCCCCAACCTTCATTTCTCCTACCAGTCCTTCTCTGCTAGCAAAGAGCAGGTCTAGCAGGGCACCACCACTGGTAGGCTCTCCTACCAGCTGTATAAGGAAGCTATCTTCCACACGCTCTAGAAAATTCTTGGACTGCTTCCTCTGTGCTGTATTATATTTCCAACATATATCAGGGAAGTTGAAGTCTCCCATGAGAATGAGTGCTGGTGATTGCATGACTTCTGCAAGCTGCTCACATAATGCCTCATCCATCTCTTCATCCTGATTAGGCAGTCTATAACAGACCTCCAACAAGACATTGCCCCTACAGGCCTTCCCCCAGTCTTTATCCACAGACAATTCCTCTTCTCTTACTGCAGCCCAGGCAAGCCAAAACACTGGACCCGTATTAGAAATAGTAGCCTTGCAACAATACCAACCACTTCTCTTAACACCCTGGAATGGATCTGTCTGCAGAGGCTGCATGCCAGACCCTCCACCACTACTGGTGAATCAACGCACACTGGTGTGCTACTCAATCCTGTGACCTGCGGTCCAGCTATGCTGCTAGAGACAGAGACAACAGCTATTGAGAATCTCTGCCTTGACATTACCTGTGTGCTTATGTCTTCCCTGTGGTTATGCTTACTGCTCAAATATCTGTTCTTCCTGTTCTCAGCATCTTAAGAAAACTTCAGTTCCTTAGCCTTCTGCATTTCTGCACACCCTAGTGAGGTTCTTGTAATCCGCAATGGGTATCTAGACAAGCTCAGTCTTTATTCACCGAAGAGGAGGTCTGAGCATCTTTACGGCCTCCTATAGACCTACTCCAAAAGCTCCCTGGGCTTGGACACAGTACTCCCTATGGAGCCTCGTGAGAGCAGAGTAGCAGGGGACAACCAACTCTCTTGTTAAAGTTCTTTTTTTCTTTCATGATGTTTTGTTTTTCTTCCTTATTGAGTACTGGTGTTAAAATGGACTTTAATGCTGTAACCCATTTGAGAGCTGTAAAAGCACAGAACCGTACTGAATTGTGGTCCTTCCTGGAAAATCCTCTCTGGATACATGCTCTTAGGAGCCATGGGTTGTTTGTCTGAAGCCAGCAACAGCTTCCTCCAGGAAGAAAAGGCTTTGTAAAACTTGTGAGCCAGAGCAGTGTGCTGTTGTCTGGGTTGGAGAAGCTGACAGCGTGGAGAGGCTACTGAGCTGCTCTGCGAGCTGTGCTGCATGTTCTGTGCTCGTAAAGCTGCAAGGCCTGGATCAACATAACTGAGATCTCATTCGGGTGCCTGCCTCTGTGTGTCTCCCTTCCTCTCTGCTGAATAAAACCCCAGGAGGGCTGTATGTAGAGAATAGGCTCCACAAGTTCTCTGGACAGCCAGTGTTAATGTGTCACCTCCCCTGAGTAAAGAATTTCCTCCTAACATCTAACCTGAATCTCCCCTCTTTTATGCATAGTTTAAAGCCCCTCTCTCTTATCACTATTAGACCACGTTAAAAGTTTCTCTCCTGCTTATAAAATCCCCACAAGTACTAGAAGGCCACAACAGGCTCCCTCTGAAGCCTTCTCTTCTCCAAGCTGAGAAGCCCAGCTGCCTCAGCCTTTCCTCATGGGAGAGGTGCTCCAGCCCTCTGAGCATCCCCAGGGCCCTCCTCCAACAGCTCCATGTTTTTCCTGTGCTGGGGACCCCAGGCCTGGCTGCTATACCTCAGATGGGGCCTCATAAGGGCAGAAGACAGGAGGACAATCCCCTTTCTCGCCCTGATGGCCATACCTCCTTTTGCTCAGTTGTATCAACTATGCCGCTCAGCTTAGCATCGTCAGCTGAGGGTACACTTGATCCCACTGTCTATGTCATTGATGGACCCTTGGGGGACACTACTTGTCACTGGCTTTTACTTGGGACATAGAGCTATTGACCTCAAATCTCTGGCTACAATCATCCATCAAATTTACCTTCATCTTTCAAATCCATCTCTCTCCAATTTAGCGGTAAGAAAGCAGTATAGGACCATTATCATTGACCACTTGTCAAAGATCTTGCAGACAGGCCAAGTAGACAAAATTAGTTGCCCTTCCTTTGTCCACCGATTCTGTCACTCCATTACAGAAGGTCATCAGATTGGCCAGGTATGATTTTTGGAAAAGTTGCGCTGCCTCAGATCATCTCTTTTATGATACACATCTTCAGTCCAGCCAAGCTAAAACATTTGTGTGCCCATCTGCTATAAATTTTCCAAAGTTATAAAAGAATACTATAAAACTGTCATATCAGAAGACAGAAATGCTTTTTTCACTTTTTTTAAAAAGCTAATTCTATGACTGCAAGACTACATTGAGCTCTAATAAAGGCCAATAAATTAGCATCAACTTAAACATCTAGAACAAATCAAAGTCAAAAGTTAAGGCAATGCACTGTCTTTGTCTACTTGCATCCTTTCTTTCAGCTGAAATCACCAAAAATTTCAAAACTTTTTTCATGCTGCAGTAGAAACTTGGTCAAGATTAGGATAGGGAACATAAAAGTTGGCCAACAACATCCCACATCCGCTTTGCTGTATTTGTATTTTCTGCTCATACAAGGAGGAAGTGCAAACACTCATTTTGTCAGGGCAAGAACTAGCAAAGAACTTATCACCAAAGGACAGTTTTCCCTGCTATCTACACTATAGCAGTCATCACAATATTCTGCATCTTTTCTTCACTGACCAACTCCTGAGTAATTCTGTATAAAAAAACACCTATGCCAGCCCTGACCAGAAAAGCAGGAGACTACATGCAGAGAATAGCTCAGTCAATCCAAACAGAAGGAAGGCTTGAGTGTAATTTTCTGTAGGTTTGGATATCATATAGGAAGAGAGGGGAACGTGAGAGAATTCCCCAAAGTAAGAGTTTACATTACTTGCACCTTTTTCACCAGAACCCCAGAAGTAGATGATGACCCAGACAGTAATAAGTATTTCCCTTCTAGACAAAAAGCAATACAATCAAAAGCATAATTATCCTATAATCAAATGATCAAAACCTAATAATTATCACTGATAACGCTTTTATTCTTGACTTCAAGTCCCATTCTATTCACTTCCAAGATTAGCTACATTTTAATAGAATTTTTTATTTAATTTTATTAAACTACTCTCTTTGGGTTGCATGTATTCACTGGAATACTTCTGAGTTTGCTTCCCAATGTAATGTTATTTAAGAGATTCAGAACAAAATGACTTTTTAAGTAAAGCCCCACTGCTCTCTTCAGTTTTTTGACAAGCCTCTAGTCCACAACAGTGTCCTCCCTTAGTGAATAGTGAATTCCTAAGAGGATATTCAACAACTAATGGCTAAATTTGTTATTTTAAGCAAAATGATTTACACAAAATTAGTGATGATAGCCACCAAGTAGTGCAGTTCTCATTTATATGCCACTAATTTTCGAGATTTAACCCCTATCAAAAGACAGTACACCAGCTGCCACCAACCTAATCGCCCCAGACAGCCTCCTGAAGGCACAAAGCAAACCAGTGACTCGGGCAGGTAAGAACTCAACTACGCCTCTAGTTCAAAGAAAACATCTGAAGAGGGAAAACAAACATTGCGATAAGTTTATCACAGCTATATGAGCTAATAGAGTCAACGAGATAACCTGCTACATGTACATGAAGTTTGAGTTACTCTGGATTTTTTTAAACAGGGTTTCAGAAAACCCAACAGAAGAAGAAAATGCAGCACAAAGAAGGCGTTTCTAGTCTACACAGCAAGTCTTTAAGAAGAATTTAAGAAATTTAAATGCCTTAAAGCCATGCTTATCTCTTCAGCGTGTATCCTGAAGCTGCAGCTTACAAGCATCAAAGGCCAACCTCACCTGATGCTTGCCCGTCTCTATGCCCTCCAAAATAGTCTTCTTTAAGTCCTCCTGCTTGTCCTGCGGAAGGAAAAAGAAGAACTCACGGCTCTTGTTCTACAAATAAATATCATTCTTGGTCATGAAGACCTGGAATGTGAACTTAATGGAACAGATCCACCAGCAGAATACTCTGCTTTGCTGGACAAGCACAGAGATAAATCCAAGCAAGCAGCCCTCACCAGCTGAGACTTCTACTGCAAGCCATTCATGAAGATAGCACAAAGATTATGCATAGCATCTAGTTAAACACAAAATGCCTTTTCGTTCACTACTGACAAAAGAAAGTGTTACACTGTATTTTATCCCACTCAGAAATTACAAAATACAGCATTAAAAAGGTATTAACAGGAGGAAAAAAAAAAAAAAAAAAAAAAAAAAAAAAAGCTTACTGACTCCTTACTGCCTTTCCCTTTATTTTTAGAAGACTGAGGGCCAGGCAGAGACCTAAAATCCCTGACATTCCAATGATGGTTCAAGGATCAGTATGGAAACTCATCCCTCACTCTAACAAAAATATAGCTATTACTATTATGGTTTCTTTCAATTCCTTGTATTGGCTATTCTTGTACGTATTTAAATACTGCTTTACTTATACTACAGCAAACACAATGTGTCACACACATACAGGACAGTGAGTTTCTAATTAAGGAGCCACGTTAGCGCAAGTGATGTTAACTTGTGATCAGCTGAAGGCAAAGTAACAATTCCTGCAATGACAAGAGAATCTGTAAAAATATTTCTGTTGTAGGGGAAGGGTCAAGGGGTAATTCGGCATTTTGTTTTGTTTTGCTTTGTTTTTTGCAAGTGGAGTTACAGGAGAGCCAGGTGTAGTCTTAAGAAATTGCACACAATTTATAAAAATATGCTAAAATAACAAGCATGAAAAGATGAAGCTGCCCTCAGAGCTTCTCTCCCATCTCTCAACTTCAGCATAAAAGTGCCCATATTTCTTGTAGCAGAAAGAAAATCTCCATCACTGATCAACTCCCCTGAGTCTCAAGTAAAGCTACAAGGCATCCAGATCAGTAAATCTGAACTCAAAACTCCTTCCTGTATTTCACAGCTCTGAAAAGCTGGGATCTTCTTCTCACAGTCCAAAAAAGAACATGTTTTGTTTCCAGCTATACTGGCAGAAGCAAAGATGCAATGACTTTATCAAAAGCTGTCTTGTTTTCAAAATGGAGATAGAAATCTCAAGTTCACAGTGCTTAAAAGCAGGACATTACACCTCATTAAGCATCACCAAGTATTTTCCTGACCTTAACAGATCTTAGCACGGTTCCTGAGGGAACCTGCATGTCTTCCCTTCAGCTCAGAGCCTGTATAAGATACCTGCTACTCCCCTTAGGAAAAAGTTACATCTCTCATATTAAAAACATCTCTCAGCTTTGAGATTTCAGGAATTCATGTCATACAGGCAAATAACTATTACTGTAATATTGTTTTGTTGTTGTTTTTTCCAGTGAAGCTAATATGCCACAGTATTCTAAAATAAAGTGTTTTAATTAATCATATTTCTGAATTTCTGAATTTCCAAAGTAAAACTCCTAACAATCATAAAATCTCAAGTAGGCATTCTGTCCTGTCAAAAAATCTGTAGCCAAATATACTTTACGTTTTGTCTGGAGGCAGAAATTCAGACTGTGACCCAAAAGTCTTTAATCCTACTGGCAATAAAGGAATCAGAATGCAACTAACATAGGGATGGAATCATAGGCTGAAGTCTTCAGATATGCCTTAGTAGAAATCACTCCTATTCTCAGGAAAAGCAAACAAATTTAAAGATGGATACATTAACATGGTGTAGCAAAATTAGTTTGGCAGGCCTACACATTTCCACAAGCCAACTTTGTTCCTTTACGAACACCCCTTCAAGAACTCCATCAGAAAAGCATCACAATAATTGGTAAGAAGTCAGTCCATAAACGATTAGTCACGTCAAAATACCCTACGTGAGTGAGCAGCTCTGCAGAAGACAGATAAAGACAATTGGTAACATTGGTAACTTCTAATACTATTTTCCATAGTTAAGTTTTAAGGGAAAATTAACCACAAACCAAAGAACATTAATCTCAGACATAACTTTTTTACTTCTTCTGCTACCTATAAAGCTGCTTTGCTTAACTAAGCTAGCATAGACCTCACAAAATCTTAATTGGTTCCTGGATTTGATCAAATTAATATTTGATACCTATGCCAGAGGATATGATCCTGGAAATCAAGAGCTTTCTGCTTTCAAGAAGCACATATGCCTTACATCAAGACATAGCGGTAACATACTCTCAATTCGAACAGAGCTCTCCTGCTAACTAGAATCGCTTGAATTTTGGCTCCGGATTCTATTTCCAGATTGACAAAACACCACTAGAGACGAGCAACACACAGAAGTCAGTTAAAAAGCTGGGGTGCAAGACTTCAGCAAGGTTGGAAGACTTCTGTTTTCTGTGAGCACAGTAGAGGAAGCTGCATGAAAAACATGATCTGCTTTCTGCCAATGTGATCAGCGCAGCCTTAAAGAGGATCCTCCTCAGGACAGCAACCCCAAAGCCTCTATCTTGAATCCCACACAGTCCTGACCTCTTAGCAGCTAAGAGGAGGCTTGAGAAACTAAAACAGATTTGAGGTCTTAAAGCAGAGGTAGAGGTTCTGAACTGGGAAGAAATGGGAGAAGTGATTGTAACAGATCTTGATGGTCAGCATTTACTGTCCTTTTAATTCAAGAGGAGGGAGGAAAGAGTTAAGCAATCTTCTTTCCTCAATCTAGAACCAGAGAAAAGGTCTCAACAGTGGTGAGGAGCCTTCCTGGTGTGAAGTAACACACTGAATGCAGAAGGGTCACGAAACAAAAAATATTAACAACAAAACTCAATGTTCATATACCTCTATGGGTAAATAAAACAGGGCTAGGAAATGAGCTCAGGCCTAGGATCCACAATTTTCACACTGCTTCTTCCTTAGCAGCCGCCCTGGCACAGGTCTGGCCCTGTTCTGAATGACGGGGTGCATCAGAGACCATTTCCAATGGGCAGTTTGGATGACATGATGTCAAAGGTAGTGTCCACAGACCTCCAAGGCCTTTGTACCATGAAGAACTTCAAAACCTCACCCCACAGCCCAGGGGCATCCAGTACACACACAACCCAAAACCACACAGACATGTATGTGCAGCCCAAAGTGAAAAATCCCCAGGTCCTCTGTGACACCATGCAGATGGGTTCAATGACAGCCCTTTCTCCTAGCATTCCAACACCAGCCCTCAACCTTGCTTTGTTTTACTGTACAGACATAATCAACACTTTCCTCAAAAAGGAACACAAGATCAGTATCCCAATATCCCCAGCATCTGTGATATAAACCCCAGAGAAAAACTGGATTCCGGTAAACAATGAATTAATGAAAGCCATCTCAGGAAATACTACAGTTGCAGCATGAAAAAGCAGAGAAAGAACAGCAACTGAAAATGTATTTTCACCTGCAGTATCCAAACAACAAAAATAAAGCAAAGTTAACTAGACAAACTGAAGACAGAGTAACAGCAGTCCAGATCTGTGTGCAATTTCCCACTCCATGGCAGACATCCTGCAACAACCTGGTGAAATCATCTAATCTAAGACATCACAAATAAACACTGACATCTAGAATAATCTACACTACTGCCAAGGAAGGTATTTCATATTCCAGCCACAAGGTAACACACACTTATGAAACCTATCTCAGAACGATTACAAACACAACAAATTTATTCAAAAGAGTTTACAGCCTCTAAAAAAGCAAAGCAATGCAGAGAATTGAAAGAAACTTGAAGCATCCTCTCTAAGTATCACTGCAGTTCTTCAGTTCGAAGTATTTTTTATCTGTACCATGTAGATATGACTGCAGCTTCACCAAATGGCTGTTGACACACATCTTCCCTCCATCTCAAGATAGAACTACTGAAGCTTAACATATCTATGCTATAGACTGTAATTTGCTTTTAAGTTACTTAACACGAGAATTCAAAGAATAGGAGACTACATGGCAAGCCTTCACGTGCAAATCAACACTCCAATAAAAAGCAACTATTTGGATAGGCTACAGACAATTACCACCAACAACAATTCTTACTTCCTTACTATAACTCTCTTGACAGCTTTTCAGTTTGATTACAAGTAGTTAAAATGCAGTAAAAAGACCTTCTGGTTAGAAAGGCTTGAGTTTTCTCAGCAATACTAGCCACATCTAGGTGCTGCATAATGCCGGTCCAATCACAGCAGAGGCGAGATGAAAAAATAGAATTATTTACAAGTTACAACAATTTAAGTAATATTTAAGCAGTGATCACTGCATCTTTTTAAAGCTTACGCACACTGATCTATGTTTCTTTGCTTTAAGCTTTGCAGTTGTGCTCACTGTCACGGACTACATCTTTCATTAAGAAGAACTGACGTATTCTTCTTTGGTTTTACTGTTGATTTAAAGAAAATTCATCTCACATCTACTGAAGTGGTTACCACTTGGTAACTAACACTGAACTCAGCAAAGCACAGGAGGTATGCTAGCCTCCCCCAGCCCCAGCTTTCCCTGCACCTATCCTACTAACATATCCTTCCTCCCCGGTGGGAACAGATAATTATGAACTACAACTTTCCTGCAGATAAATTAGTAGGGCCTGAAAGAAGAGTCTTTACAAAGAAGAGCAAAACTGTTATTAAGAGTTATAGCATTCATTTATTTACATTTATCAGTGTGAACTTCGAATAATGAAAGACACCAAGACAAAACAAAGAACAACAAAAACAAACCAACACAAAAGCAGACTGTGGAAAAAGGAGAATAGTTCCAGCTCCTGAACTCCTTTAATACACTAACGTACCATTTGCTTTTTCCTACTTAAAGTCAGAAAAACACCTGTAGCTGATGGAAAAGCAGTTTTAAGCCTCATTTACAGCACAGAAAAGTGGAAACAACCACACACACACACACACACACAAAAAAAAAAGAAGAATGTAGTTAATGGTTAAAAGCATCACAGAACAAAAACACTATGAAAGCAATACACAGAAAAAGATAAAAGACTCCTGGATCAAACAAAAGAGACCATACTATGCAAGTCATTTTAGAGGTGGTACTTAGTATAAATTTTGAAAGCTACGTCACAAAAAAATATATATCAAAAAGACTTAGAAATTAACGAGAGTATTAATAGCTGCTAGTAATAAAACATTTAAATTTCACAGCCGTGAAACAAAAACTGTAAGTTTAGGAAAAGACAAGTTGCATGAGAAGCAAAGGTAATGCAGAAATGCAAGATAATACAAGGAACATACTGAAATTAACTGTCACATATGTGACAGCTAAAATTTTTCACTTAAGAGATCAGTAGTTAATAAAAATTTCCACTTTTTAGACCAAGCAGAATATGCAGACTTCTCAAAAGTTTTCCTACCTCTTTTTACACCCATATAGGAATGTCAATTTTTTGAATCCTCTATCTGCTCTATAAGCACACGAGCTTTGGCATAAAGTCTGAAACCAAAGATTTTTCTCCACAAGATGTAGCAGAAGCCTTACCAAATCAGCACCTGCTTGAAGCAACACATCCGCAACATCAGTATGTCCATTTTCACACGCGTAGGTCAACGCTGTATCTCCCGTTGCTGTGGTGGCATGAACATTAGCTCCTAGAAACACAATATCAATATTTTTTCCTTACTGGACATCACCTTACCAAGCATTTCAGACAAACACAAAAATCGAGACGCTATTTATCCACGACAGCAGCTACATCCCAACGGCCAACAGCTTCCACAGCCCACAGGTATCACTCTTACAGTTAAAAAATTGCTCTCACATGAAAATACTCTGAGAAGATGGGACAAGGCAAGGCTTATAACAGGCTTGACTGACAATCTAAGCACTTAAACCTTCATGCTCACTTGCTCCTAATTCTTCTCCTACAGCACTAGAAACGTCAGCTCTACCTACAAACACTGAATCCAGATGGTTGTCCAGACTGTCCATCTGACAGGTAGCTGCATACCAAGGACAGCCACATTTAGCGCTTATTCAGTGAAATACATTTATGGTACATGATTGCATATTTCTACAAATTTCATTATTTCCCTGCTCTTTAAAATAATTTTCTTTAAAACTATCTTAGTGAAATAATTAGATTAGCTTCACATACTTATCAGCTACTTGAAAATTATGCACTGTTCTTCTAAAAAAGTGAATGCTATTACCCAATTTCTTATTTTCAGTGTGAGAGGTGTTTAGAAACTAACTGATGCCGAAACAAAGCTTTTCTAACTACTACACTATCAGTGTAAGTGCAGTGTAAGCAGAGCTTCAAGCGAACTAGCAACTGGCATCACATGCTGGTATCACTGCACAGAGACACAGTTGCAATTTACTGCCCTTTGGTGAGCATTACTTTTTAGAATTACAAATCCAACAAATTTTATGCATATACTTAGAAAAGAGCAATCAAATAAAGTATTTGCCATTACAAGGAAGATTTCCAAAATACAGCTCCCTTTACTTTTTAATTATTGTACTTTAGCTTCTATCAGCTTTAAACTGATATCATCATTATGCCCTATAAAAGTCACGTAACATTTTAATTTTATAATTCTTTAAAATTAAGAAGTTTAGCACCTTCCAGAAATTTTCCTTCTGTGCCTTTTACCAAAGTGCAATTTCAAATGCACTGCTAATTCAGACAGATTATTTGTATGTAGATAGTTTCGCTCAGTCAACACAGCAGTCCCATATAAAAACAAGCATTATTCATATTAAAATTTTACCCTAAATGCTGAAAACAATTTTTCTAATGAGCACTGGTATTTCTTAGAGATGCAATATTAACCAGTATTCCATAAGGCATGTTCCTCTTAACAGTATCAGACAATATTAAGGCAGAACATATCATTGAGTAGAACCATTTGAGTTTGGAAAGGACCCTCAAAGGCCATCTGGTTCAACTCCTCAGCAGTGAACAGCTTGACCACAAATGTCTCCAAGGACAGAGCATCCACCACGTCTCTGGGCAACGTGTTCAGGTGCTTCACAACTCTTACTGTAAAAACTTTTTTTTTATTTTTAATAAATACCCAGTCTAAATCTCCCTTCTTCTAGTTTGAAACCATTTCCTCTTGTCCTCCTGCAACAGACCCTACTAAGGAGTCCAAAAGGCCACACTCAGATCTCCCAGAGCCCTCTTCTCTTTCCAGACCAAGCAGCCCCAACTCTCATCTGTCCTCACAGGGGAAATTGCATTGTTTGTTCTTTTAAATATCTGCGGATAGTTACATTACCCACCATCAAGCCTAGGTATCTTCTAAATCATATAGAACATCTATTCCACGATGTTTGTGGGCTAAGGATTTGTACTGTACACATACCTGCTGCCAACAAGTATTTCACCAGTTCAAGATGACCCTCTTGAGCAGCTTCCATCAAAGGTGTTGAGCAACCAAGTTCTATATCAGCTCCTGCCTTAATGAGGAAGTCAGCTACTTCAGAAAACCCACCACAACATGCCAGAGTAAGAGCTGTCTCTTGCGTTTCTTCAGTCTGTGCATTTATATTTGCCCCTGGGAAACAAAACAGCTGTTATTCCAGCTGAACAGAGACAGCATAGAAAGGTGAATGCTCATTACCTCTGCAGCTTAGGTGTTCTAGCTTTACTCTACAGTTACAGCAACAAGCAGTGATAACCACATACTAGGTAAGGAATTTGTGCACACTACTTGACAGGGAACAGTTAGTACCACATGTTCCGTAATGAATGTTAAAGAAACAGTGCTCTCACCTTGTGCCAGTAACAACGCCACCATCTCCTCATGGCCTTCACGTGCAGCTTCCATTAAAGGAGTATAGCCTTCGTCATTCACTTCCTCCAGGTTAGCTCCCCTTTCTATAAGAAGAGCTGCTAACTCCACATGTCCACCACAAGCAGCCAGGGTGAGGGGAGATTCAAATGAATCTGCAGGCATATTCACTTGAGCACCACTGTCTAAAAGTAACCGTGCTACTTCCACATGTCCATCCTACAAAACAGAGATGAAAATCAGAAACTAGCAAAGCTATTTAATACAGTAATTGTAACTACCATTGCATTAGGTCTGAAAATGATTGGGGAGTCTTATTTATGATGGTGCAGTTTATGACAACTATTATAACATTTGGATTAAACTGACATTTAGATTTGCACCTATACTTATTTTACATTTAAATGGACAACAAAAGAGAGCCAGATTTTTTTTTCTCCTCCTTTTTTTCTTGGGAAGAGATGAGAAAGAGTTGTGAGGTAAGACAGAATCATACACAGAATCACAGAATCACCCGGGTTGGAAGGGACCTCAAGGATCATGTAGCTCCAACCCCCCTGCCTAGCAGGGCTACCAAACATACACATTTAGACCAGGTTGCCCAGGACCCCGTCCAACCTGGCCTTGAACACGTCCAAGGACGGGGCATCCACAACCTCCCTGGGCAGCCCGTTCCAGGGCCTAACCACTCTCCTTGTAAAGAACTTCCCCCTGACGTCCAACCTAAATCTTCCCTCCTTCAACTTGGATCCATTTCCCCTAGTCCTGCTATTGTCAGCCCTTTTGAAGAGTTTACTCCCCTCCTGGGTGTAGGTTCCCTTCAGGTATTGATAGGCTGCAATGAGGTCGCCCCGCAGCCTTCTCTTCTCCAGGCTGAACAAGCCCAACTCCCTCAGCCTGTCCTCATAGGGGAGGTGCTCCAGCCCCCTGATCATCTTAGTCGCCCTCCTCTGGACCCTTTCCAAAATCTCCATGTCTTTCTTGTATTGAGGGCTCCACACCTGGACACAGTACTCCAGATGGGGCCTCACAAGAGCCGAGTAGAGAGGGACAATCACCTCCCTGTCCCTGCTGACCACCCCTCTCCTGATGGAGCCCAGGATCCCATTTGCCTTTCGAGCTGCCAGAGCGCACTGCTGGCTCATGTTAAGGACATTGTTAATGTCCTTAATAGGACATTAGAATGTTAAGACATTCTCAAATACCCATAAAAATACCCGTGGCACAAAAGTAATGTAGACAAAAAGCAATTCCACAAATAAACCTACTGCATGACTAAACCTCAAGACAAGCAGTGGAAAAAAAAATGATTTTTCTCTTCATAGTTGTTTCATAGCTTCTACAGACAAAAAAAAAAAAAAAAAAAAAAAAAAAACCACAACCAAAAAACCTACAATTGGCAGTTTCTGTATCCTGGAAATACACCTGCAGAAGAACTGAAGTGGGTTACATCTAGGTGGTTAAAAAGGAGCAGGAAAGGCTGGAATAGATCTTAAAGGATAGAGAAAAGTAGCCTGCAGTGAACTGATCTTTGCCACAGAACAAAGAGGATTAGGACTGCCATATCAGTCTGTTTGAGACTTAACAATCAAAATATACGAATGTAGCTGTTAGCTTCTCAAGAAACTATTATTAAACTTCTCAAGTTCCTTGGAAGAGCCTAAACACCAAAAATTTATGTTTTAAAGGTGTGGTTTGTAAAAAGCCACAATACCTTTGAGAATTGGCAAATGCAAATAAGTTTTGGCATCCGGAAACAAGAAACATCCTTACGGCTTTTTCCTCTCACATTATTTATTGAAATGGGATCCAAACTTTTGGAACACTGAGTAAAGAAATTGGTGAACTGAAACTCATTATGAACTATGCTGATAAAAGACCCAAGGAATGAAAACAGTGCTCAGTGAGATACAGGAGTCCTCTGAATAGAACCTAGGAACATTTCAGACTAGATCTTTCCTGAGCATAAACAAATAACAGAATAACTTAAGGACAAAAAAATGGAACTTCAAAGTGAGAAATTTGAATTGAGGCATGCTGTTTGTGTATCTTAGAGATACTTGCTGCCTTGCAGATGCATAGGTAGTAGGTGCATCACCTTGATCACTCTATTTACCATCCAAAGAAATGAGATTCTTCTGGAAGGAAAAAAATATTGTCAGACAGATCTGATGATTTCACAATGCTTACACATCTCTGTGTCCTGACACAGTGGTTCTCCTGGAATTTGGCCTCAAACCAGGATTATTTCTTCAAACTAACCCCCAACACCTGCTGACAGGTCTTCCTACAGAAGAAAATACTTCCAATGAAAATTAAAAAAAGGGCCAATTTCAGTGGTAAAAAGTATATGTATACATATCATTCTCTTGGAAGAAAAGTTGGACTACATTAAAGGGCAAAAAAGATTTTAGAATATATCGCTGCCCAAAGTTAAACACCTTGGCAGAATTGTGAAGTGGAATTCTTACTCACAACTACTCCCAATTCTCAAAACTAAGGAACTTATCCATTAAAAAGAGTAACCTCAGGTGAACTACTACTTCCCCATTTTGATCTCATCAGAATTGCCAGTCAGTAACTCAAACCACTAAGACAGTAAAACAAAAGGGGGAAAGATGAATATCAAACAGAACAACTCCTGACAGTGCTTGCCTTTATTAAGTCAACCAGGAAGCAGGTAGTACATAACGTGAGATTAACAGCAACCAAGTCTGTCAACTAAGGATAGGCTGTTGTTCTTGGAGAAGCTGCCCAAAAGCCAGCAAGAAACCCTTCTAACTAAAGATATTACCTTAGGTGTAGCATGCCAACTTTATAAGAACATAGTACCATAACTCGGAGGCACTTACAATATAACTGCTAAACAAAAACCAGACAATTCAGTTTCCTGAACCCACCGCTTAAAAAACTGTGGAGACTGGCATAAATCACAGCAATTTGCCAGAATGGTTCCCTTCTCTACAAATATAGCTATAAGACAACAATAAGGAAAAAATTTCATCACTAAGACTTGGAATCAGGACTTCAAAGGGTCAGTTCACTCTCGATTGCTTTTAAAGGTTAAGTACACATACTGTAATGCAAACTGGTCTGAAACACTCAAAAATTACAATATGTAGGCCATCCACATAGCTTATCTTGCAAGGGAGACTATTCAGAGCCTTCAAGTCAACCCACAGCTTAGACTATCACAATGAAAGCAAAGAAGTGATCATGTCTAAATGCTGCAGTCTCCTTTAGGTGACACCATACACCCAGTGCATTATCAGCAGAAGGCTACAACACAAGACATTACAAGCTGACCTTGGTCACTGGCATCATTTCACAGCTGCAGTAGAACTGAGAGCAGTAGGATCAGCTGAAGACTACTGGAATGCTGCACTTTCCTCTAAAGGTTGTAGCCCACTGAAAGAAAACTTTTTTCCTCCATTCTCTATGCTATCTACAAAAACAAGGAACTAAGAACTGATTTTCTCCTATTTTCTTTAATTTGCAAAGGAAAAACTCATAGCACCAGTTCCAAAAGCCTAGAACAAACTGCCTACACGCAACACACTTGTTCCCTGTACTGGTGAAACGGTAAGTGCAATGCATTAGTCATTCAGTTCAATGCACTTCTGGAAGGCATACACCACGATGATCTCTGAGGTCTAATTTATAAACACAAAGACAGGAAACTAGCTCTTTTACACTGCGAAAGACACAGTGACTTGGTCTCAACCTAATACCCAATGGCACTGCAAACTACTTATCCCTACACTTCACATAAGCAGCTTTTGAGGGTGACAGAGCCCCAGGACGGACTGCCCAGAAACGCGGTCAAAACTTCTTCTCTGGAGATATTCAGGAATTGACCGGATGCTTCCCTGTGCAACCTTCTCTAGGGAACCTGGATGGTCTGGAGATGATCTCCAGTGGTCCCTTCAACTCCCCATGTTTCTAATGACTCCGTGGTTACAGCAGGAACTGAAACACTCACTTGCAGACCCAAACTGGATTGTTATGAAAAGCTCATTACATTTATTTTATCATCTCCTCTATTTCTCTCTCACTGAAGAAGCAGCAGTACAGATAAAGGCTATTTACCATGCAGGCCTCCATTAACGCTGTGTGCATCTCATCTGTTTTATGTTCTTGATCAGCTCCGGCTTCAAGCAAAAAACGAACCATATCTAAATGGCCTTCAAATGAAACAGGTAAAAGTCAGTAAACGTTTAACTGCAAAAGCCTTTAGTACTACAGACAATACGTTAATAAAATAATTTAGATTCTCATAGCTTACTATTAGAAGTTACAAGTCATAAGCCCACTCTAAGTCTTCTGATGAGTAACGGAGAATGGTCAGCCGTAAGACTTTTTCAATGTCTTTTTCAATGACATTAACTACGAAATTAAAATAGACCTCTAATTTATACAATAGAAACATTTCCTTGTGACTTCAAGTTACAAAAGACTGTGTAGTTCCTTATTCAACAGAACACAGACATATCATTCGAGTGTTCCAAAGCAGCACAAGTTTTGAGAGGGGAGCTATCTATCTTCAAAAATATGTCCATATAGATCTGAGCTTCAAGCTTTTTATTCATAGCTCTTGGGAATATTTCTGAGAATTTGAGGAACACAGTATGATATAATGTGCATATATGTGACACTACTTTAAAAAAACCTCTACTGAACTTCAGCAAAACCTGTTTTTAACTCAAATCTATTATTGCTTTTGTTGTCATAGAATGTGTCCCTTACAAATTATACATTTTATCTTATCCTTCAAAACCAGATTTTGCTTCACACAAATTCATAGGAAAACAATGCAACTTAATTGTCTTGCCAAAGATGACACAGGAAATCCCCAGTCAAGGAAGATATTGCATTACATCACTCCTATTATGTTTACAATGAAAGAAACAGGAAAATTCCTTCAAACATATCCAAAAATGCTACTACTGAAAATTCTCATAATGAACTACTAGTACATGCTGCAGGATATCCATGATGGAATCAGATCCGAGCCTTCTGATGAATTACAAATAACTTGTATCCTCCAATTCTAACTGCAGAGGCAAAATGTAAATTACTTTGACAATAATCCGCATGCTTACAGCTTCTATTAGGGGAAAACAATTGAGGAAAACGTTACGGTTTTTAGTTTGCTTTCCTTTGAAAGAAAATAATTTGGTTGGTGGTTCGTTTGATTACTGTGGCACTAAGTTATTTTATGCAAAAACTTTGAACTGCAAAAGAAACTAAGCCCACAAGAGGTCATAATACACAATTGAAAAACATCCTCCAAAATTACACTGCAGAAAGAGTATTCGGTAATCATACTAGGGTTTTACTCCCACCAGTTATTACAGAACATCCAATCTAACAACAATTTCCTAACAACTAATAGAGATGTTTTCAAAACTTGCAGGTAGTTGGTGAGGAGAATCTAAATGAAATGGTGAATGCAGTAGTGGAGGGAAAGAAAGTGGTGCTGCGTCAAAGCGCAAGTTTGGACGTAGCCATTCACAAGATTTCAGCTCCAGCATGCCGCATATGTCCACCACATCCGAATACAAGCAGACCACTACACCAAGGAAGAATATCTCCTGACATCAATTTTAAACAGTTAAGAAAATCAAAAGTTCGGTTGGAAGTTTCAGCTAGGTAAAACCCAGAAATAAATTTCGTCAACAAAAATACAAAACAACATACGAGACAATACCTTTGTAGCATGCAAGTGTAAGTGCACTTTCTTTGAACTCGTTGGAATGAGTATTGATTCCTGCACCATATTCCAGCAATACTCTTGCAACCTCAACATGACCTGCACTGGCTGCTTCCATTAAGGGGGTATGCCCATTCTCATTATGGTCTTCTATATTAGCACCTGCTTTCAATAGCACCTTCACTATGTCAACAAAGCCCCCAGCACAAGCATAAGTGAGCGCTGTGTTCCCTGCAGAGAAGAAGAAGTTACACGTAAGTCCTCTTTGTTTCCCACTCCTAATACACAACATGAAGTTAGTTTTAAAAACCCTGAAAAAACAAGTACACCACCAGGGGCAGCCTCTTATGTCACAGTAAAGTTACTTCAGCCAATATCTTCAACGCAATTATGAGAGTTTTAACACGTAATACTCAAGCATTTTTTTCTTTTATTGTCAAGTTTCCTACTTCGACACATAAAAAGAGAAAATTAATCATTGATCTTCTTCTGTGTGAGTTTTTTGTTGTTTTTGTTTGTTTGTTTTGCTGGGGTTTTGCTCTGTTTTTGTGTTGGTTGTTTTGGGTTGTTCATTTGTTTGTTTTAAGATGGCACCCAGCAGTCCTTTAAAAAGCTTCTACTGGGTGGATAAGAATAAACTATTACAATTTAAAACTCTGATTCTGAAAACGTTGGCTCACATTTTAAGTTTTACTCTCAATTCTAAGACAAGTTCCACTTAATACAACTAGATACAAAAAAAAATGAATGTTACCTACTTAAAAAGAATTAATTCCATTTTAGAAAAATTAAAATGCAGGTTAATACTCTCAGCAAGGTTAGTCAGGTTGTGGTCAAGCATCAGCAGTGTGGACAACACTCAATGCTTAAAGAACTGTTCTACTTTGGTAAAATGCAACAGACCAAAATAACTGGTCTTGATCAGGTATATCCAGTAAGAAGACAAATGTGGACTGTACAAATGAGAAAAACTGAACTCAATGCATCTTTCTGGTCATTTAATACCACAGTAGACATCTAGGGAACAGTGCTTTCCATTCCAGTTAATGCTGAAAGCCACCATTAGAGTCTCATCTGGCCATTATTAACCATGTCGAGCATGTATCTAGCCTATTCTTAGTCATTCCTGTTGTGCGTACTTTAAGTTAAAATACCAGCAAAAAAAACTCACGTTCAGAACAGAAGCACTTGGCTTATGCTCTAGTTCTGTTCATTTTTTCAGTTTCTGTTACCTGTTGAAGACTGAGCATTGACATCTGCACAATGAACAAGGAGAAGTTTAACAATATCTACGTATCCTCCGCTGGCAGCTGCCATTAAGGGAGTTATGTCTCCTTTATTCCCTCGATCTTCAACATTTGCATGCATTGCTAGTAGCACCTAAAGAAAAAAAAGTTCACTATTAGAATGAACAAATTCTTGCACTGACATTTTGATTCTAGTTCAGTGGAGCTTGACACTGATTCCCCGGTCAGTCATGACATACCCTTACATTAAAATACCCACAGCAGTAAAACACAATAGTACTCCTCAGGACCACAAGTAATTACCCACCTGCACTATGCTCAGCTTAAGGTAACACTATTTTTCTACATTTATTCATATCTGTTAAAATCAACACTAAGTTCAGTACAGTACCGACATTTTCAAATGTCACAGAGCAATTCACTAGCCAAAATGACAGCAGATATACTACAAGTTTGCATTAATGACTACAGCCCACATTAGGTCAAGCTTACAGGTAAACAGTTCTCCCCCATACAGCTGTCAGCACAATAAACATGAAGCCGGTCGCTTTCTGAGTATCATCACTTAAGCCAAAAGGACAAATTCTGCTCCTGAATACACATGTATAAAAGCCAGATATTAACCCAAACTAATTCAATGCTGATGGCATTTTACATTAAAAAGACAACCAGTATCTGTGTGCTCACATTAAGCGGTATTAACTACTAATAACTAATCCAAAAAGAGTTTTTTGGATTATAAAAACTTTCAATTGTGATAGTTAAGGCATTCAGGTATCGAAGAAAGCCCTTTAACAATGTTTCACAAAGGTTTAGTTGTGACTGTATTTGTTACTTACTTGTGCCAATTCGTAATATCCTGCTGAACAGGCCAAGCAAAGGAGACTCTCTCCTTCTTCAGTATGTTCATTTACACTTCTTCCTTCATCCAGCAGCTTCCGTACAGCATTTACATCCCCATCCGAGCACGCTTCTGCCAAACTGCGACTGGAAAATCATTTACCACAGAATAAGCACGAAAAAGAGCTGCAATAAGGGGTAGTTTTCTTATGCACAGAGGAAGTCCTAAAAGCTCAAGACATCATCCTAGAAAATATAGCTTGCAGATGCTTTTTAAGAGAAAAGCTCACACATACATCATTTTCACTGGTGAAATGGAAATAAAGACCTTCCTCATGTTCACATTTGCTAACTCATTCAAGCTTCATATAAGCTACGTACAGAGAAGAGTGCTCAAAACTGGGTATCGCGCAGTGTGCGCAAAATACAGAGGTAAACACTCACTGATGTTTTATTCACTCTTCGGTGGAATGCCAGATAGACACAGGCTATGACTGTGGCAAACCACAGGTACAGAGGTAAATTTCTACTAGAGAGAAAGCCAAAAAGTGAATAGTCCACAGTAACCACTAATGCTCAATACTGCAATATGCCAAACTTTCTTACCGCTGTCTCTCCTATAGTAGGATTATCTCCTTCCAGCACTAGCCCAAGCTTTTTCTTTCAAGGAAACAAATTGATTTTTTCTCTCCAAATAATTTTCAAAGAAAGAAAAATCCTTACCTCACCTAATGACATCTTAGAGGAAGAAAAGAGTCTTACACGCTTATCCTGTTTCTTTTCATACAACCCTGAGAGCATTTAACACAAGTTTTCAGATGTTCCTGACATGTAAAAGCTCAGGAAGTATATTACCACTACTTTAAACATCTTTAAATTTTGCCTTCAACAGAAGAGCTATTTTCCTTACAAAAATACACTAAGCAGATCTAGAAAAGGTGAGTGAGCTTCAATTTATTTTGAACTTAGTCATCTTTCCTTGAAATCTTTTTCTGTACCAAAAAAAGTCTAATTCTAAGAGAACAGTTAAAGCACTGCTAAACACTTAAGTTTAAACAAGAGCAAGTCATACTCAGCACCAACTCAGTTACACTTACCCATATGATAGAAAGTCAGTTTAGAAAATACATGGGAGAAATCACTGTCTCTGAACCACTAGTGTACTGGCTGGAGAAGGGAAGGAAGGAAGAGCCTTCCATTATAAACAGTAGTGGACTGCATGCAATGCAGTCCATCCTGGTATAATTTGTGTAAAAAGGAGGGGACCTCATTTAATTAAAAAAAAAAAAAAAAAAAAAAAAAAAGCTAAACACTAACATATTCAAATGCATTAAATACCTTAAATTTCTACTTTTCTTCTGTAAAAGAGACAATCGTCCAAGAAGCTTACTTGCAATGAAGAATATATCCATTTGACCACAAGGCTTCATCAGGAAAGCACATTAGTTTCAATTTTTCAGAGACAAATAGTTAAACGAATAATTAAAGCCTTATTTGAAAACATGAGAAGGAATTCATTTGCAAGACACTCAAAAATGAGCTACACTGTGCTAGTAGCTGATAGTTAAGCTGAGATCTTAGCAGACCTGCAGAGAATACCCGGTACCTGGATCACTTCTATTTGCTTCACTTCTATTTTCAGTATTTTTACAAAAATAATTGAAAACTAGATCTACATAAGAAATACTTTGAATTTCTGATGAGATTTCAAGATCAGTCGTACACGCAATCACATTACCTTAACAGTTTAGGAACAACCTCTATTCATTTGTCAGAGTAGAAAATATTCCAGGACCCCTAACAGTGCTTTGAAATTACCAATGGAGAGGAAAGCTTTCAGATACGTAGGACAAATTCTCATTTCTACAGTCATGGGAATTGAATTTGTCCTCATTAATTACTGCCTCTGAAGAGTTAGCAGATATATAGCGCTTCTTTTTCCCCCAAGTTCCTTAAGCAAGATTCCTGGGGAAACTGCTACCTATTAAGTGTTTGTACTAAAAGCTGGAAGATAATATTACAAACCAGATTTCTTAGTTTCCAGCAAAACATAAAGCAGTAAGCAGAGAACTATCTCCAGCTCTTCTATATGGATAAGCTTAACCAATTTTTCAAAATAAAGAATTTGACCACCTAGCACACAGGAAGAGCAGCATGTCCTCTAATCAACACTTGACTTGCACTTCTAAAGTTAAAAACCTGATATGGCAGTAGTTAAACCTTCAGTTTATCTGCTAGTACAGCACGTATGTTACTGAGGACTAACTGTAAAAACTGAGTTTGAAATGAGAAATATCAACTTACATTCTAGCATTCAGAAACCAAGGAGAGATCAATACATACTTGTCCACCTGCCCTGCATTGTGATTGTTCTCCGCCCTCATCCGCGTCAATGCAGCAGCAGCTTCATCCAGTGCACAGCTGACAGAGGATGTCAGTCTTCGGAGAACCTCAGGATCTGCGAAGGCTTTACCATCGGCAGTGGACAATTTACCAATTCCTTCAGTGCACGTTCGTTCAGTGAGGTTAGTATGAAAGTCACACAAAAAAAATGCAAAGACACTATTTTAGATTTCAGCCACATGCACTATTAGTTAAAAATCATTTGCAAACATGCCAGAAAATTAGCTATGTAACACTAGCAGTTAACACTTGTCTACTACCTGAACATTTTTAATTGTAATAAGGTAGCAATAAAACTATTTTCAACTGGCAGTTTAAACACCCACTGAAAACTCTCAACTCATACCTTTGAAGAATAAAACACAAATTAAAATCTCTAAGGGGACTAAACACAAGCCTAAGGGTCAAACCCCCGCACAAGTTTGGAAAGCAGGCATTATTCCACAGTCTTGGCTTTAGGTTATCTACACATGAAGAGTCTTCTACTTCGCACATGCAACTCCACTGAAAATGAATTGGACTTGCTTCCAATGCATTATTTCTAAGAGCAAGAAAAAAAATATATATGTATAAATTAGCTTGAATTCCCACTAATTTAGTATTCTTAACTGCACACCTCCAGATACAAATATGAAATAAAACTTCCAATCTTTTATGCATACTTGAAAAATAATGTCACATCTACTCTGTAGTGCTTTGGTAGCATAGAAACAGAGGCTTAGCGAACTTTGGTACAAGTCATTTGTTTCAGACATTTTCTTGGCTACTAGACTAAATCTGAAGGGCAATACAGAGTATCAATCACCATGAGCTATTTATCTCATTCATTTGCATGGCTGATATAAAGTCACTGTACAGCTGCACAGTTTATTCCACACAGGTTTTATTACACACAGCCCCTCACAGACTGGAACACAGCGAAGAACTGAAGCTCAGTTCATTTTATCATTTAAACACCACTGCAATTGCTACTGCAGCACATGCAGAGCCCAGATTTGCCTACACTAATGTGAAAACAGCATTAAGGGAAAAGCAGAGGTATAGTACAAAAAACATTTTCATGTGGTAGAGAAAGAAAACAGTTACTGGTTTACAGATTAGCTACCTTCACCAGTGATGAATCAGTAACTTCTCAATTCCTTAGTTGTTAAACAGAGTCAAATTAGATATAAAACTCCGGGGGAAAAAAAATGCATCCTATATCTCTGAAGATTTGCAATTTGGGATGTGCGCGACTGACTTACATCATGTTTTGCACAAGCCAGTTTGCAACTACTACAGTATAGATACTGAAATCACGCTTAGAAAGTTTCAAACACTGTCTCCAGATGATGCGTTTCCCCAGTCTGAAAGCATTCAATAATTTTCACAGCAATCCAAGAACCAAGACTTGCCAAACTATAGCACCCTGAAAACAACCTGTAACAGCACAAGAGACACTTTGTCTTGTAACCCATATGTATGGGAACTGCTGAGTCACGGCCTGAACCTCTGATTGATCACCTGAGGTGAGCACTGAGTCAGCCAGAGGAGCACAGGTGAAGGCAATTCTCCTGTGTGCCGGAAGGGGTGGAGCCAGGCTGCAGCCCTCCTAGACCTATTGAAGAGCTGGCTGCTAGGGGGGAAGGATCTCTTCTGGAGATCTGCTCTGCTGGAGTTTTGTAAGTGAGCCCAGGATAGGGGTAAGCTTTCTATCTATTCTCTTTTTGTTATCGTTATCTGCTTTGCCAAACTCTCTTGTTTATTTTGTAATTATAGCATCTTAATATTCATTGATTATACACCATATCACTGTTAGAGAGCTGCTGGATGTTGGCTTAGAGCATTCCCACTCCAGGTTGCTGGAATAGCCAAGAAACCCTCCTCTGCCAGCATGAAAGACACCATAACAGGTGCAACAAGCATACCAACACGATGAAATTTGCATTGGTGGCACCATGCATGCATCTGCTTACAGCATACTGCCCAAGGAAAGGAAGGGAATTACTAACTCGCAGCCCAGCACCAACAGCATATCTAGGACCATTATAACCAAATAACTAGGACCGCCTCATTGAGCAAAATGGAAGTGGAAGGAGAGAAATCCACAGGATTTAGAGACATGATCCTCAAGCAAAGGCTTCAAGGACCAGCACAACAATTATCTTCTACGTTGAAGGCTTTCATGAAGGGAACTGAACACCTCTGCTGGCAGCAAAGGACCTGAGAAAAAAGAACTCCAGTGAAAAAAAAATTACCTAGATATCTGAAACTGAACTGGACAGACAAATCATCCCAGTAGTCCAGCTATCTGGACAGAATTAACCTCTCTGCATCAAGCAGGAAAAGGATGAGAGACTTGCTGTGGAAATATACACCCAGGTGACCCTAGTGCAAAGGACTGACTGCCTTGATCTCGTAAGCTATCTGCACTTGTCTTTGATCTACTTACTGCCTAAGAGGAGAAGCAACTGGATCTAATCAGGATGAGATACAGACAAGCATAATGTCTGCTTGGCTATTGTCTCCATGATGCATTCATGCACAGGATTTCTAAAACTAAGAGGAACACATCACAGCACATACCTAAGTCTTGTGCCCTATGAAGACAAATGGAACTCAAACAACTGCAGAGCTCCTGCCCCAAGGAATTGTTTCCATGGGTGACAATCAGTGGGATCCCAGAGGAGCCACAAACTCACAGACTGGTAGGCTCCTTCTTCCAGCTGCTGTATGTACAGATAGCTCACTTCACACTTTCCCACTCTGCTCCAAAAAAAAAGTGATGTAATCACATCAGGACTTTCAGAGTGTAAGCTGCAGAAGCCATTTATTCACATCACCAGCTAGGGCTCAACAACCCAACTGACATTCTTTGTGCTGATACTTTTTTTTTTTTTTCAAACCAAAAAGTTCACATGAACATCAGCCCACAAATCAGCCAAATCAGCCATCATCACAGCGCAAGAATCTGACCGCTTTTTTATACATGTTAAAGCTAATCAACAGCTATGCAAGACACCAGAGCAGGTGTGTTAGGCTAGACACAACAGAAGGGGACAGCAGGGTACTGCTACTGACACCCATTCATTTACTTCCCTTTTACAGGTTTATAGTACCATATAAACAATTGCTCAGGTTTTACTATACTGTCATTTAGGATGACTATGCTGTAAAGCTCAGTCATCTGATCTCCAATTTGTTTGCTTTTGAGTCCACTTAATAGCTATTTGTTCTTGTGTCATTCACCCAGGTGATTAAAATATCTCATGCAATAATCAGATTTTCTAGGCTCCTCTCATCCTTTGAAAACTAAAAGCATTCTCCAGAAGATTCTCCACACTCATGATCATTTAAGTGCAAGATTAACTCAACTTCTCATGTTATTGAAGTCTCACTAGCACTCTACCGAGTCACAAAATTGATAAGGACCCTCTGAAAATGGCTAAACTAAAAACTACAGTGTTTGGCATTCACAGCTTTCTCTAGCACAACGGCACATATGCAAGAATGCCAACTATCAGAGATGATTGTGCAGCACGTTATTATTTTTCCCTCTGTTAACTGCCCTCTTTTCATGCCTTGTATTTTCAGAGCTCGCTGAAAGATAACAATCTTCTCCTTCAATGCAAGTCTCTCCTGTCTCCAAAGTCTTTCTAAGATCAAATCAAGTGAACAAATATTTAAACCACACCCCAAAGTCATGATAGCTCAAAAGTCACACATCAGTAAGATCCTAGCCTCTAGAAAAGATAAGTGCATCTAAGGTATAGAATCTTCCATTCACTATTTGTTCCCCTCTTGCAAGCTCTAGATTTGGGAGAAACTCCAAACAGAAGAGACTTCAGCAAGAAACCATTCTCATTTCCTCACAGCAAAATTTCTCAGCTGGAAGGCATTCTTTCATATGGAACTAGATACAAAGACTTGTTTGTGCTTAAGCATAAGTTTTCCCAACATCTTCCTGAGATGATGAGAGAAGTTCAGCACTTCTGCTTGAAACCAATCATGTGGCAAGGTAAATGCATCGTTCTGACATGACATTATGGATGAGCATACTCAGTAAACCTCAATTCAGAAATCAACTAAGACAGACTGAGCTTTTATGGTCTCATGGGATTCCTGCAAACAAAACAGGCAAATAAAAAAAAAATAATAATAATAAAAATAATAATAAAAAAAAAAAATTCGATTGAAGTTTTTATCTGATCACCCCACACACACAGCCAAAGCTGGCCATAAGACTTCCTAATGTTTCAGTTCTTCACACTGCTGTAGTTAAGGATTAACAGCCTTTTTTAGCATCCTAACCTTCACAGAAGCTGTATCTCTACCCAGGCAAACATTTCAAGCGTCTTCATGGAAGCAGTGTGTATTCCATACGTCTCAGAGCTGATCCAAGGGGGTTAACTGAACATGGCACTTTCAGGATGCATTTGAGCAGCTGTGTCTGCCCAGCTGGCCCATCAGACCCAAGGCAGCCTGTGGCCAGCCAGCACAGAGTAACAGCAAGCAGTCCTCCAGCAGGTCTCTCTAGAAGATCCTACACTGCACAACTGTCAAGACTCCATCACGGACTCTGCAATCCCACACAGCCACAGAACAGCTTCAAGTTTTCTCAAGCGCGGTACCTTCATAGGAGAAAGAGTCGTCTTCTCCATGAATAGTACCAGAAACACAGGACAAAAGAGGATAACAAACTTAGGCACCAGAGGCAATCCAACTAACAGTAGGAAGACTTTGCTTAACTCAAGTAAGTCTTCCAAACAGTATTAAACGAACTAAAGAATTCTCCTGCAAATAGCTGGACTGGCTTAAGAGTTCCTGTGACAAAAGGAGCTGCTATGGGGGCCAGAAGAGCTCCTCAGTGCAGTGCAAAGGAAACTTGAAGTTGTGCCTAACTCAGGAAAAAAAAAAAAAAAAAAAAGACAATGACAGCACTACTATTTAAAATCCTGGCATCTCTGAAACATGCCCTCAAAAATCACAAGAAGTTTGTAAAAGTAGATTTGGCTTGACTGGGGAAAGAGAGAAGGAAGAGCAGGAGTAAGGTGGAGGAAAAAAAAACATCCGGCAGGAGAAAAGAGAACATCTCAATTGTAACCACAGACATTTTTATTACCTAGCAGTGAAATATTTAGACCATAGATAACAAACTCATAGAAGCTTTACACTCCTCCCAGCTTCTTCCCAAAAAATGTCCCTGAAAAATAGTTGTGTTTCTCAGAATTTTCTCATTTAAGACACTTTCCTGCATGTAAGGTTTCAACATTTTTCTGCCCAGAGCTGTCTGCCAGAATAACAAGTTGAATGTGAACTCCAAGGTGAACATGGCTACTAAGTGGCCTAGCAAACACCAGAAGCCATGAGAGAAAACTATGTAGCTAGAAACTGAAGAATTCCTGCTTGATGGTGACAGCAAACAGCCACTAGGTTACCTCAGCTACCATCGCTCTGCGATGGTCATTCACAATGTCCAAATAGCTAGATTTCCTTCTATTATTATTATTATTATTTCTTTTACCTTTGTAAAAAGAAATACAACTTTTTCATCTTTCAAGGCTTTCCTCATTTTAGCCCTATCAAAGAAACATTAATTCAAGTGCAAGGTGACAAGCTACCAGATACAATTTTTGATGCTTCTGATTCATTATGGGAACCCAGACATCCAGATGTGCTCACCACTGATCTGCATGTGCATAAAATCTTACTGATCAAGCAATCAAATGCACTTGCTTTCTATTCACGTAGTTAATACAGAAGCATCACACGCTATTCCTACATTAGTTTATAAACCATTTTCCGTACTCATCAGATGCAAAATTCACACCTGAATATTTTACAGATAGATGCTCACACAGAAAACAGTTTTCTCTGACATCTGTTAGTAAGTCTTGCTCTTTACAAACTGCAACCTCTTCTCCAGAAAGTTTTTTTCCCCACAGCTGGAGCCCTGCTACTTGTGTTCTTGCACAGCATCACAAGTCCTTCAGCACTGCTGAAGCAAATAACAGCATGCAACTGCACAGGAGCTGCAGATGCTGCTTTGGCAATGCAGGGGTGGACGCTCCAGCAGTAAGCACAGAAGGCAGAAACGTCTCAGAGAACAAATGGCTTTCACCCATCTCACTGTAGATAAGTGCCTGGGACAGGTATCTACCCTCAGATCACCTCTTTTTCAGAGAAGCAACTACGATTAGGAGAAAAGTAATAACACAGTAAGTTTACCTTCCCAACTAAACAGTTCAATGACCAAATTGCTTTAAGGAAAGCAAACCAACACAAAGCCTGAAGAATTGCATTTAAGTATCAGAAAGCAATTGTATTTCTTCTAGCAAATAAGCGAAAAATAAGAACACACTTGTTCTAGATTGGTCTGAAGTATTCAACTTTTTTTTTCTTTTTAAAAATATTTAAAGCTTTGATCCAGTATCTAATGAGTACCTATCTCACACCTATGAAATACTACAACCAATTAAGGCAAAAAATATTTAGTAAGTGCTGAAAGCTATTACACAGGAATTCTTAGACAGAAAGACAGAAATTCTTACTCTCTATCGACCACCAATAGCTAGAATTCAATTGACATGTAACTGCTCGCTTTTAACATTGATCCCACAGTATCCCTGCCGGCCAAAGCATCTGCTCAGCTAACACACCGAACAGGCAACAAGATGGGAGGTAAGAAAGAAGCACTCTCTCCAGTCCCAAGATTTTTTTGCAGGAAAAAGAAACTGTCTCCAAAAAGCCTGACTTTGGAAGTTAAACTAGATCTTTTCTATGTGTAGCATTTGAAGATTTCTTTCAAACTCATTATTTGAGTTCTAGATTCCAAGCCAAATCAAATCTCCATAGAGACATTCAAATTTGGGCTTGGAGGAAGAGAAAGCTTCTGTTTACATATAATGACTTAACAGCAAAAGTAAAAGACCAGATCAGCAAAAAATGCAACCTCCAAAAACTGACGGTAAGAAATGTAATAGGAAAGAGTCAGAAAAAAAGCCGGTCTAACTCTGGGGCAGCTGGAACTCAACCTGACTACAACTGCTGAAAGCCACAAAGCAGATTTTTTTTCCTACTATCACGCTGTAAAGGTCTAATGTCTTACTAAGCATCCCTATTATTTTTCCCTATATTTAGGGAAAAAAGATTCTGAATTTTATCAAAAACTCACAGTATCTTGCCAGCTTTCCTTCACTACATAAACTTCAGTTATGTACTTCCGTTAGCTTTAGTAGCTAACTTTAGTTAGCACAGTAGCGTTTACAAACTCCCACTTTACCAGGGACGTGAATTTGCTCTGGAGCCAAGAGTAAACAGGAGATACTGTATATTAAATAGGAGGTTTTCACTTCCTATTTGAATTTCTTTTTTCAATGGCCTGTTTGCTATTTATTTGTTTGGGTCTACTTGTTTATTTTTTGTTTTTCCCCAGCCTAAACCTGCAGCACATTCAGAAAGATCTGCCACAGCAGCAGTGCTGCCATTGACTCCTGGCTGTCTGCAGCCTTTTCCAATACTGAGCCTTCTCTTCCCTATACAGCTGCCTCCTGCAAGGTCCAGCAACATCTTTTTCAGGACCATGCACTAGCAAGTACTGAAGCACATTCATGTACACAAACACATTTCTGGCTGTACCATACTTGACAATACCACTGTGATTATCTAAGAGAATCACTGACTGCAAGTTGCATTGTCTGTGTGGCTTTGTTCAGCTTTAAATGGACAGAGGCCAAAAGGCAGACTCAGCACATCTGCCCCAGAGCCAAGCAAGTCACCTGCCTGCAGCCCTGTAGCCATGAGCTCAGCCAGGTCCTGACAGGGCGCAGCACTAAATGAGCACACTGCTACCAGCTCCTGAGCATCCCAGCTATAATCAGGGCAGAAAGGCTCCAAATTCACAGGTTTGGGCAACAGTTTAGACAAACTTGTACTCAAAGACAGTATCCAGACTAGACATTGAGGAAAGAAAATCGAATTACTTTGGAGTGCTTTAAAAGTACTTTAAAGCCCAAAATCCTTCTTGGGGAATTTGTTTTGATTGCAGCGCTTACCATACCTACCTGTAATGCAATAAAAGCAGCAACTTCATTAATGACCCAGAAGTAAAAACCATCATATCTCAAATTCTCTACTTCACGCCAGTCAATATGAAAGAACAAGGTTCATTACTGTATAGAAATACACCAAGGTGAAGAACAGGCATCTCTTCTTTAATCCCTGATTTTTCTTTTAGTGCCTCATGAACCTCATTGCACTGTACAACTTCCTGAAGGGAGGTTGTGGTGCAAAAGGGTCTGGCCTCTTCTCCCAGGCAAATAATAGGACCCGAGGAAACGGCCAGAAGTTGTACCAGAGGAAGTTTAGGTTGGACATTAGGAAAAACTTTTTCTCTCAGAGGGTGGTCAGGCACTGGAATGGCTGCCCAGGGAGGTGGTGGAGTCGCCATTCCTGGCAGTGTTCAAGAGGAGCCTGGATGAGGAGCTACGAGAGATGGTTTAGTAGCTTGTGGTACTAATAGGAATGGGAGGGGGGCTGGACTAGATGATCTTGCAGGTCGTTTCCAACCTTGCGATTCTATGATTCTATGATAAGTAAAAGTTAGCACTGCCTCATTTCAAGTGCCTGCTTCCAAAAACATGGAAAATACACCTCAAAAAACTAAGACTACTGCTGAAACCTGGAAACAAGGAACATGGAAACCAAAGTCTGCTGTGAGATGTAAAAAGCACAAGGAAAAGACAACCACCTACCCCTGAGAACTCCCAAGAGAAACTACAGGAAAACATCAATATCCATTCACGCTGTACAAGGCTCATAAAATTCCTATTCTTGACTGCTAGCATTCTAAGCCAAATATTATATCTGTCTGAGGTCTTCTGACTTTTGAAAAACAAGTTACTTTCACAAAATCACTAAGGTTAGAAAAGACCACTAAAATCATCTAGTCCTACCATTAACCCATCACCTGCACCCACTCTTTCCAGACACCTTCACCTGTTTCATGGTAGAAGGAGCAAAGCACGGAATTCCATACTAATGGCTTATGGAGCAAAAGGATCATTGTCCTATGGAGACTAACAGCAAGATACACACCCACAATGAAGGAAGAGACTTCAAATAAACTTTGAAGGCAATTTGTAAGTAAATATTCCACTTGCATTCCAAATTTTTAGCATTCAGTGAGAAACTAAGTCCAAATGGATAGTAAATGCTCCTAAGAACTAGAAATTGGCTCTGGTATAAGTCAGCAACTACATGGAACAAAAACAACTTCAAACAACTGTATGTTTTTGAGAAGAGAACCAAGAGGTCCCTAGAAGGCCCATGTCAATAGCAGCTTATCCCAGAAGCCATGGACTTCCAGCCACTCACTCAGTATGCTAAACCAAGTGAAAATATTCAAGTATTATCAGGGGTGACCAACTACCTTACCTATTAAAAAAAAAAAAAAAACCATATAATCAGTCTAATGACGTATAGCACCAAATTGTGTACAATTCCACGTTTCAAAAAATCACCAAGGTTGGAAAAGATCTCCAACATCATCCAGTCCAACCATCCACGTATCACCAATATTTCACACTAAACCACATCCCTCAGTACAACATCTAAACACTTCTTGAACGCCTCCAGAGACAGAGATTCCTCCCACTCAGACAGCTGTAGAGAGCCATAAAGTCACCCCTGAGCCTCCTCTTCTCCAGGATGAGCAACCCCCATTCCCTTAGCCTCTCCTCATAAGGCCTGTGCTCCAGACCCCTCACCAGCTTTGCTGCCCTTCTCTGGACATGTTCCAGGGCCTCCATCTCTTTCTTGTAGGGAGGGACCCAAAACTGGACACAGTACTTGAGGTGCAGCCTCACCAGAGCTGAGTACAGAGGGATGATCACTCCCTGCTCCTGCTGGCTGCACTATTTCTGACACAAGCCAGGATGCCATTGGCCTCCTTGGCCACCCGGGCACACTGCTGGCTCGTGTTCAGCTGAGCATCAACCAACACTCCCAGGTCCGCTTCTTCCACACAGTCTTCCAGCCACTGCGCTCCAAGCCTATGGTATTGCCTAGGGTTATTGTGGCCAAGTGCAGGACCGGCCCTTGGTCTTGTTCAACTTCATCCCACTGGCCTGCGCCCAGCAATCAGCCTGTCCAGATCCCTGTGTCCAGGGCCTTCCTACCGCCAGGCAGACCAACACCTCCTGCCAACTCAGTATCATCTGCAAACTTACTGAAGGTGCACTCCATGCACTCATTCAGGTCATCAGTGAAGATATTGAACAAGACAGGCCCCAGTACTGACCCCTGGATCTTAACCAGTCCAGAACAAACATTTGAGAAACTGCTCATAAAATCTCCCTACAATCAAAGATCTACAGCCTTTCAGTGTATTGTCATTAAATGCACACTACGCAACAAAACATTCTGCAGATATGATTGTAGGAATGCCACAGTAGATTTCAGAGTACAGGATAATCAAAATCTGGATGCTACTCCCTTTGGAAAGAATCCGTGTAATCTATTTTACCACGACCCACGTTCAAGAAAGAACACATTTTTCTATTCTGAATGCATTAGCAGAAAAGCCTCATCAAGATGAGTTTAAGGGTTCACAAGGCCATATAACTATGCAGTACTGCTATCCACTATCCTTATTTACTAGCTGTAACAAGAGTAAAACTGAAGATGACGAAAATTTGTGTTTCTCTGCATTGCATCAATGTATGGGCAGCACCCAGAAAGCCTCACCAGACCCCAGCTCTCCAACACTAGCTGCAGAACCTAACACTTAGGCCTGAGCTTGCAGCACACAAGGTCCAGCGTAAGCTTTTCCCCACTACATAGGGGGAAATGCCCTGTTCAGGCTGACTAGTGAAGGAGCACACACATGGGATTTCCATTCAGTACAGACTGAACTCCAATTCAATCCACACACCAAGGAGGACTGTCAGTAGAGCACTGGCTCTTTTCTCCTGCCTGAACTGTCCCTGCTTTTGAGCTCTGGCTGAGGCTACTTGAAGCATTAAGCTAACACATCCTAGAAATAATACAAATTGGAAAAGGCTTTTGTTCAGAAATATCCCTGTATTATAAGAGGGGAGTGACAGGGAATTTGCCTTGCAGAAGAATCCAGCTTATAGAAAAAATAAAATACAGCAGAAGTAAAACAAGGGAAAAGTTGAGTTAATAAAAAAAAATCTAGGACTCAAAAAAAAAAAAAAAAAAAAAAGCCTTGCAAGAATGAGAATTGCATAACTTTACAGTGTAGTAACAATGCACTACTAATTAGCGCTGACCACTGACACTCAAGCAGCTAACTAAAGAGACTGAGTCGTACTCTCATCAGTGATTGTCTGGTCTTTCCCTGCCACCACATCCTGTTGAGGGAAAGTTAAAATCTTGGAATCATCTCTGTCAAAGAAAAGAATTCCAAAAACATTGCTAAGTTATCATATTTGACCTGAGAACTGTTTGATACCTAGAAGCATCAGGTTAAAACTAAACTGCTCTTCACAACAAAATCCACCTGAAAAAGAACCACATAAATGAGAAGTCTTCGAAACACTTCAAAACACTTTTCAAGTATGGAAGTTAATTTTTCAAAAGCAGGATTAGACTCAACTTTTTCTAATCTGAATGACTAAGATTAGAAAAAAAGTATTTCAATCATGCAAAATCTTAGCAAAATATAATATTAATAATTACATGCACAAAATTCAGATAGTTTATCCAACGTATTCAAAAGCACAACACATCTGTAGGTTTCACGTACCATATATTCCTTCCCATTCTGAATCTTTAGGTGGTGAAGAAAGAAAATGAGCAAGTCACTGTAATGTGCCAATATCTCAAAAGGCAAAAGTATTCCAGTTACTAAACACTGGTGATTTAAGTAGTAGCACAGCCCTGACCTTCTATCCTAGAACGAAGCCTACTGATGAAAATTGTTCTGCTTATTTGATTCATGTACCATGCCCACGTAACACAAGTATTTCAAATTGAGCAAATTGAGATTAAAAAGGCTTCCATGATTTAAAAACAACCGTTCAGTAACAACAGTGGCTCAAACCAAGGCGAGGCTTTTGATGTGCTGAGGAAGCCTGAACATGCTTCATATCTGTTATTGACACGACTCAATAGTAAGGTTTAATCTTTGCTTCAGTTCCAGCACTCCTCTCTTAGATTCCCCTAATAATAACTCCATTTTTTAAAATCAATAATACTGAAATAAATCCAGAAAGGTATTCACTACATTCTACAAGCATATATTTGCAGTCATTAAATTGATAAACATGAATGAATCTTCCACGTCTCCTATATCTCCCAATTTGTAGCTTCTACAGTTTGGAGTAGAACCTAGATAACTCATTAGAGGTTAAGCTTATAACGTATGAGAGGCACACCTCCATTTAAAAATCACAGGTAAGTTACTCATCAACCCCCAGAAAATAAACACCAGGTTCAAATATAAATCTTTTACTATAAGAAAGATCAGAGAATGTACCCCCCTTCAGGCTTCAATGCTTCCCAAAGTGACACAGTGTCATGGTTCTATGGTTTTTTTTTTTGTTTGTTTGTTTTTATTTTTGGGTTTCAGTATTCCACATCAAAACATCATGTAGTGTACAGGGTATTAAAGTGTTAATGCCCAATCCCAGGTACCTATCCCTGTACATTACAGAAGTAATCACGGGATCTGACCCTTCCGGGTGGGGGGGGGCGCTCTCTTGCTGCCTTGCAGTGGGTGCTGGAGGGTGCTTTCCTAGCCGTTCCAAGCTTTTCAGGTTTGACTCGGTCCCGGGACTTCTTTGATGTGGAATACTGAAACCCAAAAATAAAAACAAACAAACAAACAAACAAACAAAAAACATAGAACCATGACACACAGATGCAGGATGAAAGCAGGCCACAAATCTTTTAAATCTCTCTTTTAGATCATAGCAGACTCTGCCATAGTGTTGGATCACAAATCCCGTTCAGGTCCTCTAATGTTGGAGGAAAAGCTTTTTCTTCTTTAAATCCATTTTATTGGAAAAAGCGATGTTAGTGAATAATGAATGCTTCTGTTCACATCACAAAACGCCGTTTTGGTTGACAGTATAACTAGTGGGTATACAGATACATATAGACGCTGGAAAGCATTCAATTATACACTTGCTGAATCTCACTCTACTATTTCAGTTTATCCTAAAGCAGGCAGATTTTGTCCAGGCCCACTCGCATTTTGACCTGTGTTTTGTATTTCCACTTAGTTGGCAATTACTTTCACTTATTGCTGCCCCCAGTTCCAGAACATACCACCTGCTTCCCTCACCTCCTTGCCTTTCATCCTAATGGTTTTTCAAATAAAAGCTTCAAGCTCTTATTTCCAAATCAACGACCAAGATCCTCCAGATCTACAGCACAGCTGAGGCTGGTGGGGACCTCTGGGTCCATCTGGCTCAGCCAGGCCCCAGCAGGGCCACCCAAAGCAGGGTGTTCAGCATCCATTCAGCTTCAGAGATCTACCAGGAGGAGACCCCACAGCATCTCCAGTCGCTGTGCCAGCACTCTGCCACCTGCACAGCACAGCAGTGCTGCCAGACAGTCAGAGGCAACACCTGTGTTGCACTGTGTGCCTCTTGTAAAGGCACACCTGTTGTCTGAACAGACATTTGTGGGAAAAAAAAAAGAAAAAAAAAATTCTCTTTGACCATTTATTTAAAAAAAAATTACACTACATTTGATTTCCCAGAGTCTCAAGCACACTAAAACTTCATTTGCACAGGGGTCTCTAGTCACCCTCAGTCATATCCAGAGACATCCTTCCTTTCTGCTGAAATACAACTGTGCTCCTGTTTGAGCATATCTGAAGAAGTCAATCATGAAATCACAGAACATTTGGGTTGGAAGGCTTCTTAGAGCCCCCCGGCCCCACCTCTCCATGGCTTGTCTATTCCCTCCCCAGATTAGGCTGCCCAGAGCCCATCCATGGCCTGGGGCATCTCCAGGGATGGAACACCACAGCCAATTCCTACCTTCTAAATTAAATCTCCACCTTTGAGATCGAAACCATTCTCTTCTGTTCTATTACTGTCTGCCCATGTAAAAAGTCTTTCTCCATCCTGATTATAAGCTCCCTTCAGGTACTAGAAGGCCAAAATGAGCTCACCCCAGCTCAGCCTGAAAAAGTCTTCTCTTTTTTTAGGCTGAACAAGCCCAGCTCCCTCAGTCTCTCTCCATAGGATAGACATTTCCATCACCTTCATGGCCTCTTTTGGAACAAGCCATTTTCCAACACTACCCTATTACATGCCCTGAGCATGATTACATGACCTGTACTCACAAGTCCGACATCAGACTAGTGTACCTGCAGCCAGGACCCCAGAGCCACCCCGGTGTGAAGAGTATGCACCAACTGAACACCAAGATGGCAAGGGGCAGTTAGTTTTGTCTCCTTGAATACAACTAGTTGAGTTCTGATAACTCTCAGGAATAGAGAGCACTCTAATGCTAGAAAAAAGAAGAAAAAAACACATATACATATATTTACCACTTTCTTCTCTATCTCTTTTTTGAGAAAATTCAGAAACATAGGGAGCACATTACTCAAGTTACTAAACTGTTCAGGAGCATTCAACGCTGCTTACCAAAAAGCTCAGCAATGCCATACTGAAACATTATGAATGGAGTACTTCAACTGCAGGGATTGGCATTTTGATGTTGTAAAATTTCCCATGGTACTCCATGTTTCAGGTGTGGGATACACCAAACAGGCAACAGGACTTCCACTCAACCAGTATCCTTCTCTTTAAGGACAAACTTTTACTCCTCTTGAGAGCACTGCACTATGTAAGCAAGCCACTTTCCAGTCCTGATACCTATAAAAGGAGGGACCAGAACACAAACCAGCTTTTATCTGCTAAATATTCCCCTGCTCTTATTTTGAGGATTAGTTTGCCCTCCTAAGAAAACATGCCTAGGGACCACTGAGGAATCCATCAAAAGCAGGAGCTCTGTTCCTGCTAAGGTACCAGGATGGATTAAAGAAGGTAAAAGGCTCCTGCACCAACGTTAAACCCATTCATTCACAGCACCAAAGAGCTTTCATCATCCAGGTGCCAACTATCATCTCTAAAAAAAGAAATTTAATATGCAACCTCACTGAAAGTCAGCAAAAGCAGCATTATTTTTTAGAGCTGAAATATTATTTTAAGAGATCAACACTGCCCTAATTAGCAGTGGAGCTGAATGTTTCAGAACATGAACCCAGCATCAGAATACAAAGAATCACTTTAATAACAGCCTGAAAAACTGAAACATCTCCAAACAGTGATCTCTTTCCATAAGTTCACTCTAGGTATAAATCCCTTCCTTGCTACCAGCAATAAAAACTGCATACACTCAGAACCCTTGGCTTGTTTAGAAGAGCTTCACAACTGGATTCACTTGCTTTTCCTGAAAATGAAAACAACAAACATATAGCTTTAGAACAGTAAGGTCTCTCTCAGAATTCAAAATAGCGCGTCAAGTTTGTTTCTCAAAAATTTATCTTTAAAAGGTGGATTTTCATTAACGAAGCGCCTATGCTTTGCTCAAGCAGACTATGAAAGGAAGCTTCATCGTTGAAATTGAAGCTAATGAATCAGGGTTTTGGAGGTCCTAGCAAACGCAAGGAACTGCTGTTTGCCTGCATGCACGCCAGTGCGAGTGCACATTTGCTGCTTTGTTTTAACAAAGGGGAATTAAACACAGCTCTCACACTACAAACTGTAGTTTAAGCTGTTGCCACTCAAAATATTATGTGTTTGCAGAAGTCAAGTCATCTTGAAAAGAGAAACTAAAGAAATAAACTAAGCTATTAGGATAGGTAAATACAATATATAGAAACACTTTTAGGCAGCTCAACCAAATAAGACCTCTACATCTCCACACACAGGCTAATCAGTTCTCAAATCAAAAGAGCTACAAAAACCACACACAAGTTGTAGTAAGAAGCATGGAATGGTTGGGGGGAAAAAAAAACAAACAAAAACACTCCTGTGTAAGTGACATGAAAAAGAATATTTCGTCTGGCTGCAATTGCTACTTACTTCCTAGAATTAACAATCAACATTCACATGAGATCTGAGCATTAAGGAATTCTGGAAGAATAAGCAGAACTAGTTTTGCAAGTCAAAATTAAGATCCTAAGGCCACAGCCATGAACCCTGCATCTGAAAAACACTCAAATCTGAGACATATGCATGACCACCTGTTCTCCCTGTTGCAAGTTGGGATAAGCCTCACACAGGAGAGAGGAATCACAGCAATGAAAGCCAAGGACCCTGGAAACAACATCAGACAAACTAGAACTAAACTACCTGTTCCAGCAGCAGTGCTGTCACTTTTTTTTTTTTTTTTTTTTTAGTTATTATTTATTTATTTATTTTACAAGCTATACTTACTGTAGGAAAATAAAATATGACTAAAATGTCTCTAAAGTGACAAGAGAAATTGCCTTCACTGTCAAACTGCAAAACAAAATCACACCAGTGAGCTGTTTGGTTTGTTGTGCCTGAATACCTTACTTAAGACTTGGAAGGGCATTTTCAGACAAATTACCCAGATCAGTGCAAACCCCTGCAAAAACATCTAAAACATCTCCCAGAAGCACAAGCTTATTTTCCAGTCACCTTCAATGTACAGCTTTTATCAATAAGCTACTAGGCCCTCAGTGTTTTCTTTCAATATTTTTCGTGTTCAGATATTTTCAGTGTTCAAATTCACAGTGGTACAGACAAGAAATCCTTAACTGGTCGACTTCTTCATGAGTGCTTTTGGTCTTTCAACCTCACACACTCATCAACTGATCAAATGGCATGAATTTTGTCCTGTCTATTTGAGAAGGAGATGGAGCCCAAAAAAAGCCCTCCAACAAGTTTACTTTTCTATTCTGTCCACTGTCTGCAGTCTGAGTATTAGGAAATACTCAAACATATAGGAAATCAAAGCATGGGACTGCCAGATTAAAAATGATTCATCTAATCCTGTGGACAAGCAGCAAACTGCTATCTAGAAACCTAAAGGAAGCAGTCTCACAAACATAATAAAAAGCAATGATACATTGTGTATATACATACACATAAACATACACACACACGTATGTCAAAAAATGTGAAATCATTTTGAACATTTTAACCTTCGAGTAAGATGTGAGGGTAGTTGAGGTATGTGCTTACACCAGCCATCAGCTATTTCCATGGACAATTTATAAAGCTAGCAGTAGGTTTTAGGACACATCAGCCATCAGGTACCTGAGAGGAACTTGAGAGGAACTGCGACTGATTTTCATTAAATGAAAAAAGGGGTCCATTACACAAATATTCTTGAGTGTCCAGAAAATCCCAGATATATTCTATCTTCCCTGCAAAGCAAAGTTTGAGCCACAACAGTTACACCCAGTTTGATTAATTTTAGAGGTCCACCTTTAATTAAGGCGTTGCAATTTTCTGCTGACAAAAAGGTATATAATTCTTTTCACATTCAAAATGCAAAGCAAATCCCTTGCTCTCTTTGTTTCTTCATCCTGACGTTCCTTAAGACTGTAGACAGCATTATGCCTAAACACTTGCAAACAAATACTACTGTTTCTATTTCCTAAGACTGGTCAAAAAATTCAGAATATATATGCATAACGATCAAATGGGATTTGTTTCAAAGCAGGGTTTTCACAACTTTTTGTCCTTCAGTTTTGGAAAGACGAGTCACTTCCAATTTCACTGCAAATATCTGTGACACAAAATTTGGAAAGACTTCATTAGTCAAGCTCTACCATAGAAGAAACAAATGTAAGTAAGTCACTGTTTTTATCTAGTCTGTTTCTGTAGCAAGAGCATTAAATCTGTATTTTTCAAAATCCATATCACAGGCCTACAGAATCAAAACAGATTTTTGTGAAATTCAAACAGTAACTACTATTTCATCCGTAATTTTCTGGAGTAATTCGTTAATAGTTATATACTGAACAAAGCAGCACAAAGAAAGATACTGTTTTCCTTCTCTCTTTCTCTCCTCTGTAACCCTCCCTCAGGTACACATGTAATATCACCTGGTCAGTGAAACACCACTTCACTCAAATGAACCTTTCTAACCTTATGCATACAGAAACAGTGAACCAAGAAACCCTCAGCGCCTGTAAGAATTATACGCTTATTGTTATGCTCATATTCACATCATCACAGTAAGTTCCTGGACTTCACTAGGGTCAAAATTTACAGGTTGCCAGGCCTGTGTGCAAGTTATTTTCAGAAAAAAAGTAAAATACTGCACAAATAAAGTACCTGCTGCCTCCAGTAAGGCTTCTAGTCTTGCTTGCGTTTCTGGATCCACAGCTCTCAAGTCCGCACCTTCTGCAGCGCTCGATAAGAACAACTCTGATGTGGTTTTAAGTACAGGGTTATCAAGATCTTCTTGGTCCAAAATAAATGATTCAACCTGTTTGACAAGTTAGATAAACAGTTTTACCATTTTTCACATTTTATAACAAATCTAGAAATCACAAAATATATAAAGGAATTTAACTGTAATATCATAATACTTGAAGCATACAAATTATTAGATAGAACCTTAGAAGTTATTTGGTCAACTCACTAGAAAGGTAGATGAAATGCTAAAATAAAGAACTCTACACGAGAAATAGCTTATCCTAAAAATAATAACTGACAAGAGCTGAAACTACAGCAAGACCAACTCAGATTAAATACTGAAAATAAATGTTATGGATGTTTGCACAGTTAACCAGCAGAACAGACTGCCACAAGGAGCTGTGGCACCTTTGTCAGCAGAAATGCACTTTGTTATTACAGAAAACAGCCACCAGTAATGACTTCAGTACAGCTGAACCTTTCTGAAAGCCAGGAATGGACCCAATGATTTCCCAAAATACCTTTCAGTTCCCTTCTAAAATATTATTTCAACTAACACTGCACAAGGATTTTCTGTTTTGAATACAAACAAGATAGTCAATGACGATTCAAACCAGAACAATTGTTTCCACACTGGCACTTAATATTACCCCAGTCATCAACATTTTCTAGACCAGATCAGATACACAGAACAATTAAACAAGCAGGTACTCCAACGAAGCAGCAATAATGCTGTCCCATTGCCAGTCCACGTGATCTCCAAACACAAGCTCATGGAATTACTCAACATAACACAATGTAGTTTTAGGACAGCTTGCCGGCGTAAACAAGGAGGATACCTGACTCATACTCTAATGAGAACAGAACTACATTTCAGAATCTGTCTCAAGTGCAGACAAAACTCCTTCTATTTTCAGCAATATTTTTACATCAAAACAGGGATATCATTCCATAATTATCCATTCAATGCTACTGGTGTCTTTGGTATCCATCAGAAATGAGACATACATGTTGCTGTCCTTTCTCACTCCACATCCCAATCCCATCTTCCTTCCTCTGTTTTCCCTTAATTCTTTCCACTATCTCTTCCATATCAGCAGTAAGCAACCACCACATCCAGTGCTATCACACAACGCTTTGGGAAACGTACAGTTCGTGCTTCAAAAATCAAAGCAGGCCCAACAACAAGCTCGGTAAAACACCCCATCACATGAAGGGTGTTCATGAGTCTGGAAAGCTGCATGTAACACTGCTATTCAAGATCACCTGAGTTAATGTCTGTCCCTTGTTAATATGTAAACGTCCCGTAACATTATCCCAATCAGCAGGTGCCCAGTGCAATGCAATGGTCACACATGAATACAACGAGAACTGCATTCACTGAAGGAGGTGGTAAGAGTAGCTTTCAGGAAAACAGATTGTTAGTCCCACATCTGCACGATGTTGCCTAACTTACAGGAACTGTACCTTGCATGTCCACACACAAACATTAAAGGTCAGACAGCAGGCTGTGACCTACAGCTTTAAGCAGCAAGTCTCCTAAATTAATCCCAGACAAGACACGAAAGTCTTAAAACAAAGAGAATGGTCAGTGTTAAGAGCCAAGAGGGAGAAAAGCAGAAAATCAACGACCTAAATTAGTGATAAACATTTTTACTGCAAAGCAAGAAGATCTACTTACGATAAACAGCAAAAATCATAAAAACCATAGAATGAAATCACAGAAACAACAGAATGGCTTGGGTTGGAAGGGATCTCCAAGGATCATCAGGTTCCAGCCCTCTTCCCACAGGCAAGGTTGCCAGCCACTACACTGGGTGCTAGATCAGATTACCCAGGACCCCATCCATCCTGGCCTTAAACACTTCCAGGGACAGGGCAACCACAACCTCTCTGAGCAACCGGTTCCAAGACCTCAGGACCCTCTCAGTTAGAATTCCCCCCCCACCCCCAACATCTAATCTAATCATCCCTTCCTTTAGTTTAAAACCATTTCCCCTTGTCCTATCACTTTCTAGGAGAGGTGCTCCAGCCCCTAGATCATCTCTGTGGCCCTCCTCCAGACTCTCTCCAACAGCTCCACATCTTTCCTGTGCTGGGGATTTCCACACTTGGACAATCCTGTCCCTCTCCCTGCTGCCACCCCTCTGCTGATGGAAACCAAGACACCATTGGCCTTCAGGGCTGCACATGCACACTGCTGGTTCATGACACGTATCCCTGCACTAAAACTCCCCTCTGCAGAATTCACATGTGGATTAAGTTCATCTGGCCCACATAAGGACTCCCTGCTGGAATAAGGTCTGAAGCAAAGATATCTTGGGGAAAAACTGACAATTATCTACAGGAGCACTTCAAGGTATTTCATTATTCTCCCCTAAGACTACACAGGGAACTCTGCTTCCTCAATGCACCAGAAATATTATTCCTGCTGCCACAGCACACGTGACCTACCAACGGGTAGAAAAATACCACCATGTATACAAGTGACTGCACACTGTACATAGCGGAGAAGTCCATAGAAGCAGCTGTACTGCACTGCATTTTGGTTTGTTTTCCCCTTTTCCAATTACACTGCTGAACATTATGTAACCCCCTCCCCTTTTGACAATGTACCAAAAGATGCGAAAATCCGACCACACATCAGAACAACAAATACCCCAGAAACTTTCAGACTGCCTTCTGACATGCTTATCCTTCAGCCTCTGCACAGCCTGACAGCACCCTAGGCAAAGCTCATACCAGCATCAACTATTAGCTTTTGTTCTGATTGTTTTAGTAAGTTTTAGTAACATATCCAGAATACAAACATAACTTGACTCTGAAAACAGAAATTCCACATGTTACATGTTAAAGCATTCATGCCATTGCCAATCTTTCAGAAGTTTCAATGCATTTTCAAGTCAGAACATCTGATGTTTCTGTAGCTGTAGTCTCTCACACAGACAGGGGATGAATACCTTCTCACTAACAGCAGAGCAAAAATGTCCACATCAACAAGATGCCACTTGTGAACGAAAGCGACCTATGATGATCACATAACAACCAAACAATATCAAATACATTACCAAAAAAAAAAAAACAAACATAACCAAATAAATTTTACTTTAATACAACACTCATATTGCAGATTTAGGTACTCCGCCCTAAACAGATCCGTAGCAAAGTGAAAGAGTCACTGGTCACCATGCTGTTTTTGGATTATTTTGCAAGTTGCAGTTGATAAGCACCTTACTTGGTAAGGCTCATCAGGAATACACGTACTCAAGACATCACTCCAATTCCCAAACTTATTATGAGCAGGAACGATTCCCAGTAACATTCCCAACACACTGTGTGGGACCTGAGCACCACTGCAGCACTGCACCTCACCCAGGAGAACGAAGGGCTTGTCTGACATCCTGCCAAAGGCTGCAGCAATCCCTCAGCTCTGCAGATCCAGTTACACCACGGGGTCCTCCCCCCCCCAGCCACATTCACAGCTATCTGGACTCAACTCCAACAGTATTTATACATTAATACCGCAAGTTCACCCCGGGCCAGGGGTACGAAAAGGCAACTTGGCAAGCGCTAACATCAAAAATAACATTAGCCATTCTTCTAAGATTGGCAAAGGCATATAAGGTTAGGAGCACACTTCTGTTTTCAAGTCTAAACTGATCTTTTTGGTGCTGCACTGAAATTATTATTACTTTTTTGTTGCAGGTTACTGACAAAAGCAGTATTTTCCCAGAATAGCTTGGACTGCTCCCACCAGCTTGCTCCTGACAGGACGGACCAGTGATGGAAATGCCTCCCGCTGAGGCCGCTCCCGGTGCATCCCTCCTCTGGTACACAAGGGCAGCCACAAGGACTGCTCACTCCATCTCTTGCTTTCCTGTGTGCCAAACCACTGCTTCTGGAAGAGCACCTTGACAAAGGGAGTCCATAGGTAGGACAAAGCTGCTAGGAAATCACTTCCCAGAACTTGCAGTGAGCAACAAACACTTCTGTGGAGCCAGGCCTCCATGCCTTGCACCTGGAGTGTCCACAGGGCTGCAGACCCTCAAGCAAAATCACACTGCCAATAAACTACTACCCAGTTTCTGAATTGGGTTACCATTCCTAGTTATTTCTATACCAATTCAATTTGCATGTGTCTCAAATGTATACTGACGTACACAGGGACCCAGCTTATTTTGGAAAGCCTGTATCTCAGGCTGAAAGTTCATGAAGTGGAAATAGACCATCTACATTTAAACTATTTTCATTTCATAATTAAGATGTACAGCACTGTCTATGAATCAAACTAGGAATATACTGTGCTTTTGTTTAATAAACCTTACCCCCACATTTACACTGCCATGTTCTTTATTGCACTGAACGCCAGTATCTGACTACTACCTTATCATCATTCCTACTTAAAGACCCTGGGAGTACTGGTAAGACAGCAGATGACACAACATTAGTGATTTAGTTTGTATTTCAAATTTGACATAAAACACGTTTGAATACCACATTTAAAGAATGTCAGCTTCAAAATTACTGAAAATAATCAGCCCAAGGAGACTGCACAGTGCAAGGCTGGCACTGAATCACACAGAATCACAAGGTTGGAAACGACCTGCAAGATCATCTAGTCCAACCACCCTCCCTTTCCTATTAGTACCACAAACACTAAACCATATCTCGTAGCTCCTCATCCAGGCACCTCTTGAACACTGCCAGGGACGGTGACCCCACCACCTCCCTGGGCAGGCCATTCCAGTGCCCGACCATCCTTTGAGAGACAAAGTTTTTCCTAATGTCCAACCTAAACCTCCTCTGGTACAACTTCTGGCCGTTTCCTCGGGTCCTACTATTTGCCTGGGAGAAGAGGCCAGACCCTTTTGCACCACAACCTCCCTTCAGGAAGTTGTACAGTGCAATGAGGTCTCCCCTGAGCCTCCTCCACACTGAACAATCCCAGCTCCCTCAGCCGCATTCCCAGTCCTGGGGCAGACTCACACAGTACCAGGCCTCACTTAGCTCTGCTATAAGCAGTACTTCTCAACATCAATCCCTCAAAACTCAACAATATCGGTCACATATTCTTACACCGGTACTGAGGTATACTCTTGGCACTACTATTTCATTCTCAAGAGCAGGGTTAAAAGACAGAAAAGCATGCAGGAACACAGACATTTCCACATAACTTCCCGAGGGACCTCAGTATGCTACCTTCCCTTGGCACTTCAAAGCTAAGGGAAAAACACTTCAGAGTCAGTATGAATGGCTCCAATGACAATTCAGCCATAATTATGGAAATACACCATCTCCGTTAAGGTTTGAATTGTAAATTCTGAAGGCTGTTTCTTCAATTTAAAACAGCTCAAGAAAATTTAAGTCACTAAAACCTATTAATCACCACATATCTTCCAGTTCTGGATCTTGTGCTTACTAGGGCTACTGCCAGCACTCAGCAGTTACCACGTACTTAGAGATATCACTGCATCAGCAGAGAATGCCCAGCATGGCTGAAGCATCATTTCCAGTCACTGCTCACCCTATGACAAGTGAGGCAGATATCAAACATCCTCATGAGATGAATTAACACTGAAATGGCAGAAAACTCAGGGGGAAAAAAGGGAGCTGATACTTTTCTACCACTCTACTGAATTTCCAGCTTACAAAGGCAGTGATTTAGGAGCTGGAACATCTTCCTTCTGGAAAGAGCAAGCCACCAAATCATGTTAGCTCTTCTTGCGGCTACAACCCTCATAACTGCCTGACCCCAAGTTTCAGGGGAGCTGTTAGTTAGTACCTGCACACTGCCTGAGCTCTGCAAAGAGTTGCTTTTGCTGACAGCAATCAGATGGCTCAAACCCATTTAGCTCCAACTACAATAGAAAGTTGACTAAACTACATCTGGATTATCTGAAAGACAGCCTCTATTCCAATATACATTCAGCAGTTATTCAATAATGACGCAAGCAGCTATGAGAACTGGGCCCTAATCTTATTTCAAAATAGCAATTCGTTTTGCAAATGCTGCTACAAAGGTAACATGAGAGTGGACACAGTGCTACCATATCAGACACAAAGTCCTGGTCCTGAAGTCAGACATTTGCACATAAAACTGTGTGGTGCAGCCTAGTGCTGACACATACCAAATGAAGATGGCATTCACCTGTGGCCACATAGGAGGCCTAAGGTGCTCCAGCAGCAAGGCAGACCCAACATCCCTAAGCAGCTCCTCTCCAGCAAGTCAGCTCTAGCCAAGGACCTCAAGCCCAGCACCCCAAGGAACTAGTCAATTCTCACAGATTCAGCTTCTGCCTGAAACATGCAGATAAAGGAATAAATAAAAGCTAAGGTTGTGTGGGACTACTCTCCCATGCCAGAGATTAATCATCTTAGGGTTTCCATCTCCTTGTGTTAATACTAACAGAAAATGCAAAAGCAGGATTCATGATCAAATGTCTGTCAAAAGATTCAGGCAAATTTAACTGCTTACCCAATACCTCTCTTAAGCAATCTACAGGCACTAGCTTACACCACGCCAATTTAAGTAGCTTTAGATACTATGGACTGCACTGTATCACATATCATCTGTCAGCCTCTGGACAAATCTGCCCACAAATAAGAAATCTGCAATTCATTTTTATTAAAACAGCTGACCCAACATACAACTATAGCCATAGTTCCATGGTTGCACCCTCCTGATACAAGGCAGGCAATGTTAAAAGAATTTTATTACAGGAAGTGCTGCTCCTTTCAGTCACTTTAAAAAAAAAAAAAAAAAAAAAAAGCAACCATGTAGTCAATGTCTGTTAAAAAGAAACAGAATTACGAATAAGTTTTCCTAATTCACAGAAGAATCTCCTTTTGCAACTTGGAGCTGCCATTTACAGAACTGAAACCAACAGCCATTCAAAATTCACACTAAACCAAGAGCCTGTTAATGACATGTATGGTCTTCATACCAAAGACCAAATGGAGACAAGCAGATCTTACTATCTGAAATGAGAACTTACACTAAGCACTACTTGTTTTCATGTTTCAACCCACTCTAAGTCATGTTTTCAGTGTTCAATTTTATCTACTGCTATAACAGGTAAGCACCTATTAGAAAAATAGTCCTATAGAAACAGCCCCTCTTCTTTCCCAACATGTCAGCCCAAGAAACAACAGGTGCAACTCAGTATTCTAACTGACTACAATCTAAAGCAGGTCTCTGGTTTCAGCGTAGCCAGGGCTTCTTTGCTCAAGTGTTTTAGTGTTTGGAATTGAATCAAGCGAGGGAAATAAATTCAATTTGTTTATGTGATTCTATGATTCTGATGTAAAAGCTCACACCCACTGAGACAGCAAGTGTTCCGAGCCATCTCTTCAAGAAACATCTTACACATATCAACACACAAGCTTAATTAAAGTGCAAATGACTTTCCCAGGTCTGCCATCATTCCAGAGGCATACAGTGATCCAGCACTCAAAATCATACGTACGAATCCCGTGAATACACCCTGGTCCAATAATTTGATAACCCATTCCCACATCAATCTCTCTTTCAGGCAGAGAGGAGGGTCAACATTCAAAATACCTAAATGCTAAGTTACCTGCAGGCTCATATCAAACTGAAATTCACACTGGCCTTTCCTCCATTCTCAGAGCCGAAGCTAGTGGCACACATTTTCCAAGCCCTGTATTAATGAGTTTGTGGGGGCTCTGCCGCTGCAAAAGCAGCAAAATCCATCACGTAACTACTGACCCATCAGAGAGCCATTTAAAACACCCAGCATACTGAACAACACAGCACAGATCCCACACATCTAAAGTACACTCCACTGAAAACTACAGGCGGCAGTAAAAGGGCTTTGAAGTGTAACTACTTGAGAAAAACAAGTAAAAGGTGTGCAGTCCATACACAGCACTGACCTTTAACTGACAATTCCAAGATGTTAAGTGGCCATTTCATGGACACCCTTTCCCCATGCTATCTTGTCACACTGAAAGCACACACACCCAGAGCAGTGAGCTCCGAGGATGCCACGATGTCGCACAGATCACTCAGCCCCAGCAGCCCATCTCCTCCTTCCACTTGGATCAAACAGTGGATTTGCCACCTACTAGCCATGTAAGGTCATTATTTTATTCATTAATTTGAAAAGGGAAGAGTTCAACAGGGTTAGGGATTTTCCTGGAGGAAACTCTTAGTTAATTAGTAATCCCTCTGTTTTACTGAAGGCAAATGAGAATAACGCATGGGTCTGGTTGAAGCTTAGTACCTAGAGAAAAAAGAAAAAAAACACCCAGGAAAATTCAGAGGGACTTTTCAGCTGGCACACCGTTCATCATGCAGTAAAACATCAATTTTTACTTGACAAACAGTGAATCACCTCTCCTGCAGACTGGCACAGCTTAGCAACTTTCCAAATTCCTCCTGGTGGGAACAGCCAGCCACCCGTCTTCATTCCCACCTACTCCTGCAACAGACACAACGCAGTAACTCAACCCTGCGCAACGTCACCAAGTGTAGGGCACTGCTGCAGGGAAGGGGTGCTCTGGAAGAGCTGAAGATAAAAAGAAGTTTGAAAAACAAGCTGCATAACTCCCTCCTAAAAGAGAAGGGCAAAAAATAAGTGGTCTCAGTCCATGAAAAGCAATTAAGAGAAGAAGGATTCAGCACAGGACCAACCCTCTCATTTCATTTTTTATAATAATGCTTTCTATACACATCTGAAAAGAAGATGCAGAACACTGTAATAAAAATGAGGAAGTTTTTGAGTATTTCAATCGAAAATATACCTAAGAACTTAAAAAAAAAAAAAAAAAATCAACACTTTCTCAACTAACATTAAGTAATTAAGTGCAAGAGTAAAAGGAAGACAACATCCTCCAACATGGTGCATTTCTTCCATGGAACTCACTTGCTCAGCATCCCTCTGAGTACACCCAAAACAAAACCTCCACAACAAATAGGGAGAGCTAGTTGCCAGAGGGAGAAAAAATAAACACAGAACAAAGAGCTTTCCATTACTAACATGCACCAAAAGGTTATAGCTCAGACAACCATGCTACCCTAACAAAATTAATCTGTAAGTCCAAATATTAATTCACCTCTATCCACTATTCTCCTCTAATTCAGAAGCAGTGTGGTATTATACCGTGGCTATAGAAAACAGAATTTTTATCATTTAGAAGTTAAACTAATCTTTAATCACAGAAGACCATGGTCATGAGGTATCAATGAAAAAGTTTCCATTAAAAATAACCCCTCAAGCCAAAACTTTTCAAAAAATTCTTAAATTCACATAACAGTTCAGAAATCAGTGTTTTGTTCAAGTTATGGTAGCAGACATCTCAGCTAGGAGGATGAGCTTTAAGAAGGACTTCAGACAGCATCTGCAACAGTGCACTTGAGCTGTTATCCACCCATCCACAAGGATCCACGCAGGCAAAAATGAAGCAGGTTACCAAAACTTCAGCTTTGGAACTCAACTTACACACTGAGTTCTGCAAATAGTCCTCAAACATATGAAGTTTTTTACCTGCTTCATGAAGTTATGATTTAGAAATGAGCCTGGGAAAGTTGCCTTATTTGCCTGCCAGACTTTCCTCAGTTTCAAGTGGAGAGTCACTTCTGCTCCCCTCCAACAACAGCTTAATGTGAAGTATCTTCACATACGTTACAAGAACTCAAAATGACCTACTAAGATCAAAGCCACACAGCCTTCTCACCTGCAGGGGCTAGAACCCAGTTCTGAACTCCCTCACCAAACACGCCAAGCCAGTAAGGTAGCTGCTCCCAGGTAAAGGTCAGGCTGTGCGCATGCGCAGAAGGAGCGCCTACTTCCCTTCCCTCCACACCTACTCTTCTTAACTGAATGTCACAAGGATGGCTTGACCTCTAAACACAGGACAATGTCGCAGCAGCATCACCCTGCTGCCTTCACAGCTCTATCTCAGAATCTTCTGAGATGAGGACAGGAGCGAGGAGAGCATCCCAATGCCAATTCCAAGGGAGAGCAGCTGTAGTCTTCTCATTTGCCAGCTGTAGTCTTGTTTTTCACTAGTGCCCAAATGGACCCTTCTCCCCTTTTACCAGACAGTAACTAGTAATTTGCACCCATGTGGAAACCTGTAACTAGATACAGGCATTCTGCTAAATTTTGGTAAGTCTTCACAAGGGGATGCACTGCATATTTACATAACTATATAGTAGTGTTTCACATATCTATTTTCTATAGCTATCATTAAAAAGGTTGCTGACATTTGTCTTAGGCCATGTAGTCAATTGGGTCAAGGTGCACTGAAAGGAAACCAGAACACTGCAAGAACTATTAGAAATCATTTCATTTTTAAGTGTTATTGAAAAGGAAGTATTAACTACAAGTCAACAGATTGGTTCTGGCTACCACAGGTCAGACTGCCAAAGTAACGGCGACAACTACCAGGACTTCCCAAGAACCAGCACCCGAGGGATTGACACGGGGCTGTGATGGAGGATGGTCAGGAAATCTGGAGAAGGCTCTGCACCAGAGGGCAGTGGGCATGGAGTGGGCTCCTGGGGCTGCAGACACGGCACCGAACTTGTAGGGTTCAAGAAGCATCTGGACAACGCTCTCCTGTGGTCTGGTTTTCACACGTTCCTGCATGGAGCCAGAAGTTGGACTCCGTGATCCGTAGGGGTTCCTTCAAACTCAGGATATTCTGCAATTCTAATCAGGCTGAGCAGGAGGGAATACACTATTAAATGGCTATTAGCATTATGAAGCCTCTGAATACTTTCAGAAATCTCACCCTGTTATCCCACCATGCTTCTATCAATTAATAATTTCAGAAGGTTTTCCATTTTGTTCTGAAAAACACCAACTGATAAATTTTCAGAGGAAAGAGGAAAGCCTTTTCTGCCTGGCTTAACTTCATTTGAATCAACTTTCTGAATTCCTATTCCTTATGGTCCAGAAAATGCTACTTCTGTTATTTTAAATAATAAAATAAATCTGAAATTTGTAAGCATTCAATTAACCTCAAGTCAGACATACATTGTTTAGACCACTTAAGCAGTGCCATGTTAATAGGGTTCACTGACATAGCAATAACTTTAATAGATTACATTACCAATTTAAAACAAAGCATTTATCTTGAACACCCCCCAAAAAAATCTTTTTAAAGTTAAAATACCTAGAATTTGTGAAAAAATTACTTAAGCCCCAGACAAAATCCCCAAGTACTGAACCGATCTGGAGTCATGCCATTCAACTAATAATTCTGCCCATTGTAGGAGGTATGTTATGTCTGATTTTTAATTATGCTTTGTGTAAATATCCCCAGAGGCTTATGCAATAGGTAGAAGCTTAAGTAAGGCAAGCTGGAGGAGGCAGGCGGCCTGCTCTGGAGAAAGAGCCCGAGACGTGTGCTGGTGGGCTCTGGTTGGTATGGGGCAGCTGAGCCCTGAGGAGCACAGGGGCACTTGCTGCCCAAAGGCCACGTACCGAACAGAGCTCTGAGATCCTTCAGAACATTTGTCACCACAGCTGGCTTCCCATACTTGATTCACAACAGATCAGCAAACCACACAATCTTGCAAGCACTAACAGCGCCATATTTATCACCTGCTTCAGCTCCACATGCCTACGGCCCAGTTTTCTTCCAAGACAGAGTTTGGTAGAAGTCCGCACGCCCTGCAGCCGGAAGTCTTCCATCACTGAGGACCCTATGGATTCCACATACGTGCACTATTAATCACTGCCCTGACAGCATGCCTTCACCCTGACCTGCAGGCTCTGCAACCAGTATCACAGAGCCTGCTTTGCACTCATGCCTTTGGCACCACTGTTAAGTGCCAGCAGAACTCACAAGGCCTGGTAAGAACGCACTCAAGGATGCACCAAAATTTCACTCCAAGCAAGCAGCCAACTGCATCCAAATCCCAAACTGCTTCCTAAGAACCGAGGCCAGAGCCACTCTGCTGCTTAGAACACAACTGGAAGTCTCTCCAAGCACCCAGAGAACCATGGCTTCCCTTCTATTCTACACAGGAACAGCAGAAAGCCTCCTGGCCTCCTCTTTCCATGGCCAAAGGCATGCTTCAGCTTGCAATTGTTTCTGTTTGCATGTGATAATTTTAACTAGTAATTCTAGAAAATACTCCATTTGAATTTCTCCTTACAGACCTCTCACAGCTCAGTCACACACCAGCCTGTCCAGCCTTTGCTTTCCCAAGCAGCTGAAGCAGCTGCCTGGTGCCTCTCGCAAGCAGGCACTGATCTGCCACACCAGAAGGCTGCATCATTCCTCTCCATTTTGCAACACATGATAAACACAGCTCCCACTCCTCACTGGCCTCCCCTGCAAAAACGGGACAGCATTCTTACCAAAACTACCTGAAAACCCAATTTAAGAAACACAATACATCTTCTGAAAAGTTAAGCTAAAATACATTATTGCTCTTTACCTTCTCTAGATAAAAATTTCATTATACTCATCTTCCTGAAATTCTCTGATGACTTTTTTCTACTCAATCTGCCATTTTAACAAAATCTAATTACTTAAGCATATAACACTCAGACTAATACAAAGAAACAAAAACCAAATACCGATGCACAGCCTACAGAACACTGCACCATGATTTTCATGGCTTCAAAAGTAGAGAAAAGAGCACAGATTAGGGCCTCATGGGAAACGCTCCCATTATTTATTTCATTCTCCCTTCTCATTCCCACTAATTTCACACAGTGGTAGCAGCTGAAGGCATACACCCAGATCAGTGACTCATGACACGAGACCACAGTCCAAGCAGTCACTGGGTTTTCAAAGCAGTGCTTCTCAAGAACTGCAGTTTTCCATCCCAATAGTTCAGTTGTCTCGTCTTTGTTCAAAAAACAAAACAACCAGGACAAAAAAAGGCAAAAAGTCAAAACCCTAAAAAGTCCACAGCACGTTGGCAACAGGTGCTTCTTGAGTTCTCACACTCACAGAAGAAAATGGAAAATTCACTTCTGGCCCTCACAACCATATTCCACAACCTACCAAGGCTGGAGAGACTCAAAACACATCTTTCCCATCCATGTCTCTTCTGCACATTGCTCCACACAGAGACACAAAACCCAAGAATCCCCCAAGCAAGTTCAGTCTCAGAGATTGGCTCAACTCCTCTAACCGCACTCTGCAATTCTCCAAGTGCCTTAACTTCAACTTAATTTTGATGATACATTTCAAAAAATGCTCTTCTCAGATTTTTCAAACAAACAATTTTAGTTTATCAGCTGACTGTGAAACTTCTTTTTTCTTCCTACCTTAAAGATTGCTATTACTCAGAAGACCAATTGAATGTTCATGAACACCTGAGCTGCTCAATCTTCACATCCTTTAAATAATAGGGTGAGCTGAAACAGAATTGCAGAGCTCCACCATTTCCATCTTGCAAGGAGAGCAACAAACATTGTTACATAGTCCATTCCACATCATTTTCCAGGTTCTGTAACTACTGTTGCACTTTCAAGGATACATTAACATGTGAGCCCGCAGACATAAAAGACATCCCAGGCAGCGGAAACTCCTGAGTTACTTGTGTGCTATCCATTCCAGACCGGCCTACCACCTTTCCAAAAGAGGAAGACCACTCAACATGTAATCCTGTACCACCTCATGCTCACAACACCAGACTGCTATCATTCATCTCAAGTGAGTTTTATGTGCTTGATCATTAGATTTTGAGCATACTTATGTGTCCAGTGTCAACCCACAAGCAAAGCAGAAATGTGGGTCTCTGTCAGTCTAATCACTTTTTAATTCAGAGCTCAGCTGGGCTGGGCAAAAGACGAACAATGGAAGGGAGAAAATTTAGACATACGAGGAAAGATGTAGGCTCCTCTTCTTCCATTTCCTCCAAAGAAACATGTGCGCACACTTAAGTACCCACTCCTGGCCCTCATATTGCACTGGCTATCATCTTCCTCATCCTGCAGAAGCACACAGAGGCACAAAACACCGAAGCTACAACATGCTTTCAAGTGATGGCCACTTTCCCCCAACTCCCACTAAAACAACATTAAGTGCTACAGCAGTGATTGCAATCCTAGCACTTCTTTCTAATTGACAACAAAGGCAGTCAGATTCACCCCTTGGTGTGCAACGAGTGCACAGATGAGGCCACATCTTCCTAGGCTACACAAAGCAGTCCCAGATGCAAGTTTCAAGAGCCAAAATGCTCCAATTGGGCAGGAATAGGGCTCCAGTCCCTCCCACACGCCCTTCCCTTGGAACCCTCCACAGGTTTGGCAGATCAAAGGGAAACACCTCCATTATCCTCTTCCATTTCTTCCAGAACGAGGACGTCGGGCAAAGACCACTTCTACTCCACAGAGCCGCACCTACCGGGAATTCAGCAGTCTGGGAACCGTGGATTCCCCCACCATAGCCCAGCGCGACAATACTGGGGGCTGTAGGCTTCATTCCGTTCCCGCGGCAGAAGAGATGCCCTCCGCTCGCGGAAGAACCTCACCTAGCGTTCGGAACACGGCTCCAAATGGAAACCTCTCCCTGAGGTCGGCCCGCGCCCACACTCCGCTCGCCGAGAGGAGGCCGCGAGCGCAGGGCCCGGCCGGCCCGGGCGGAGAGGAACGGCCGGGCCCACCCGCGGCGGGGCCGACCCCACTCTCCCGTCCCCCGGCCCCGGCGGAAGGCCCCGTGCCGGGCGCCGGGACCCCGCCCCCGCGGCTCTGGTGCGGCCGCTCACGCCTACGGCCGCGGTGAGGCCCGGCGGGCGCAGCGCCGGAGAGAGGAGCGGGCCGCGACCCCCAGCGCCGGGCGGGTCGGCGCAGAGCGCCCGGGGCCGGCGGCGACGGCCGGGCGCGGCGGGAGGCCGGCTCTGTCAGAAAGCGGCGGCCGGGCTCGGCCGCGGAGCGCTCACCTCGGACACCTCGTCCTCGTCGCTGCCGGAGCCTCCACCGCCGCCCCCGCTCCGCAGCACGGCGGCCGCCAGCTTGAAGTCGAGGGCGGCCTCACCGGCCGCGGGCGCGACGGGGCCTCCGGGACCGCCGGGCCCGGCCTCCCCGAAGAGGCGCACGGCCCTCAGCCCTAGCGGGGAGGGCCCAGCCGCGGCGGGCGGCTCGGCGGCGGGCGGCGCGCGGGGAGCGACCGAGTCGATCTCCTCGTCGCCGAGGGGGGCGGCGGTGCCGTCCGTGAGCATCGCGCTGATCCGGGGCCGCCACCGCTCGCAGAGCCCAGCCGTCGCCGTCCCTCACGGCACCGCAGCAGCGCCACTAACTTCTCACACCCTACCCGGCCGCGCCGCCGCACCGCCCACCCGCCGCGCTGCCCTCACCCATTGGCCTGGGGCGTCCCACGGCCACGCGCTATTGGGCCGCGCTGCCGCCACTCTGAGTGACGTCACGCGTTCCCAGCATGCTGCCTTGAGAGCACACGCCGAGGCAGTTTGAGCCCCCTGCCCCGCCCCGCTTCCCTGGCTTCGCTTCCTGAACTTTCCGGGAGCCGATTGGCTACTCGGAACGTCAGTCACACGTCCCGCCTGAGTTTCGGGCGACGATTGGGCCGCCGAGCTGTCTAACAACGGTAATACGAGAACCCGAGATTCTGGTTGCCTAGAAGGCCCGTCGCTCACAACGCGCGCTGTCTGACGCCGTCCGATTGGCTCTTGCCGCGGCATATCCCCTCCCCTCCCTTTCGCCGCCCTCTGAAGGGCTCCGTCAGCGCAGAAGCCGACACCGCCCCCCCGCCTCGAGCGCCCACTGGCGCTCGGCGCTGCCCGTCAATGCGCGTAACCCGGCCGTGAGCGGCCCGCCCCGCCGCCCCCAGCGAGCGCGCGATTGGCCCCACACGCTGTCACTCACGTCACCTGCGGCCCCGCCGGTGACGACGCCCGTGCGGCCACGTGGCCTCTGTCAGCGGGTGGTGTGCGAGCAGGGCGCGGGCCGGGCGCGGGCCGGTGCGCGGTTTTCCCTCCGGAAAGAAGAGCCGAGAGAACGGCGCAGGGTCAAAGCATGGTTTATTCAAATGCCAATTATCTTCATCCTGTAATTTCAGTGAGAGCTATCGCTGATGGGTGGGTGGTTGGACTGGATGATCTTGTAGATCTTTTCCAACCTCGGTGTTTCTGTGATTCTGCGATTTTGCAATCCACCGACACGCCGCGGGGCCGCACGGCCTGCAGGCCGAGAGCTGGGCCGGGATCAGAGCGAGGCTGCCCACAGCTGGGGCACGGGGCTCAGCACGGAGCGGAGCGAGCGCAGGTTTGGGGCCTGCTGCAATGCGGAGGCAATAAGTACCTGCCAGCGGGCCTCGTGTCGGTGCTGAGCGGGAGGTGAGCAGCAGGTCTGGTCCAGGCTGCTCTGCCTCGTCCCGGCCGCAGCCCTAATTCACGGAGATGTTGATCTCTCGTCCCTGGCGATGCATCAGCTCAGACTGAAGGAGAAGCGAGGGGGCGATGCGGTTTGCAGCGCTCCCAGTCACCCTCCGGCAGCCGTGCCCACAGGATCCAGCTCCTGTAGCTGCTCGACCAGCTGCCGCGGCACAGGGTGTGCTGAGCCCATGGCCCAGCGTGCCAGCTCTGCTGCTGTCCCCACTCCCCCGGCCACTCCCTAGATGAAAGCACCGCAGCTCTGGTGCCATTCCATCTGGATTTGGCATCTTGTGCTGGAGCTGTTGGCTGTTCCTGCATCTCCGGGCTGCTGCCTGAGCTGCGTGCCCTGGCCAGGTGCAGCCCCTGCACCGCAGATTCCTCAGGGGTGGCTGCAAAAGAGCACAGCTCCCAGGATATCACCCACCTCTTCACCAGTGTTGCTTTCCTGCTCCTCCTGCTTCCTGCGCGGTTTCCCCTCTGCCTCCTTCCTGGCTGCTGCAGGCATAATGTTATCCAGCCAGCTCAGGTCATGCAGGGAGAAGATGAACTCAAGTGCCTTCCGGATCCCCACCAGGGCCAGCAGCTGGGGCCAAGGCAAAGCATAAGTCAGCATGGGCCAGGGGACTGCAGGTCAGTGGGTTTTAACCAGCCTGGTTACAAGAGACATCCTACCATCACTGGGAAAACAATGGCAGCCGCAGTGGACTTGATGACCCAGAGAATGGCCAGGCACAGCAGCTGGATGAAGGTGAAGAGGTGCACCCGGCGCAGTGGCACATGGCGGAGGTAGAGGTGATCTGGCTGGTGTTTTGCAGGCATCAGAAGCAGCCGCACTCGGTCCGTGAACTGCAGGGAGAGGATAGCAGGCTTGTCAAACACAGCACAGAGAAAGGATGCTTATACACTTGCAGTCAGCTGTCACCCACCTCCCTGCTGTGACCACCCCATTGCCTAGCACAGAGGGGTGCCAGTGATTGCCCCCTAGGCAGGCCAAGCCCTCTGCCCTGACACTCCATGCTGTCGCCAGGGCTGCTCATGGGATCTGTTGCAGGGGAGCTGATCTGAACAGTGCTACAGAACCTGGGGCTATGGCCTCTGGCTATGACTGGACAAACTCTTTCCAGGCAGATGCTTAGGGAAAAAAAAAAAGAAAAAAGAGGTAGATATTTCTGGAGCCTGGATTGTCCCTGCCCAGGGTTTAGCAGGAGAGGGCAGAGTCGGCAAATCAGAGAGCTGCTGCGGGGACATCCTGCAGCTGTGGAGAGTTGCTCTGGGCCACCCATTGGTCCCCTTCCTTCACTCAGACTACCTGATCCACCAGTGCAGGAGTAATTCATGCTCCCCAGCAACCCAGACGCCACTCCTTCCCTCTGCCCAATCTTAGGTCCAAATTCAAGGCATTGAGCTGTACTGCACAGAGTGAGCTGGTATTGAGCAAAGCGCTTCCTCCCTAAGACCCACGAGTATCCCAATACAATCCAGATGCATGCTCTGTGCAGTCCCACTCACCTGGATGCTGTTCAGAGCTGCCACTCCCATGTGCAGAAAGACCCCATAAAGCACCGGCATTGGGATATACTGCAAAACACCAGGGTGAGGCTTCAGCAGGGAATTTGCACTATCTAAGCTATGCCTCCTGTAAGACCAGTCCGTATTTACAGATGCAGTGTTTGTTTTCTTCTCTTTGAATAGCACAATTTCATTTCATGTTTTTTTGCTTATCTTATGGCTCCAAGGGCATTACAACTGGATGTGTTCCTGTCTATGATAGGAACTGATGCAAGGACATCACCGTCTTCAGAGAGGGGACACAAGTTCTGAGATGCTTGCCCCGCTTTCTAGCTGGGAGTAACCCAGGCTGGAGATAAGGCACCAAGGCACTTGGAAATGGGTCATACAGCGTTGGATTTATAAATAGTGGGGTGTCTGATAAAGCAAATGCTTTGCCCTGGGATGAGAGACTGAAAGGCCATGGCCTAGCTACAGACAGCAGGCAGCTCTGTGAAACAGCACACCAAGCTGTCCCCTGGCTGGCATGGTGTGGAGCTGCAGGCCAGATGGAAGGTAGTAGAATCACAGAATCACCAAGGTTGGAAAAGATCTCCAACATCATCCAGTCCAACCATCCACGTATCACCAATATTTCACACTAAACCATATCCCTCAGTACAACATCTAAACACTTCTTGAACGCCTCCAGAGACAGAGATTCCTCCCACTCAGACAGCTGTAGAGAGCCATAAAGTCACCCCTGAGCCTCCTCTTCTCCAGGATGAGCAACCCCCATTCCCTTAGCCTCTCCTCATAAGGCCTGTGCTCCAGACCCCTCACCAGCTTTGCTGCCCTTCTCTGGACATGTTCCAGGGCCTCCATCTCTTTCTTGTAGGGAGGGACCCAAAACTGGACACAGTACTTGAGGTGCAGCCTCACCAGAGCTGAGTACAGAGGGATGATCACTCCCTGCTCCTGCTGGCTGCACTATTTCTGACACAAGCCAGGATGCCATTGGCCTCCTTGGCCACCCGGGCACACTGCTGGCTCGTGTTCAGCTGAGCATCAACCAACACTCCCAGGTCCGCTTCTTCCACACAATCTTCCAGCCACTGCGCTCCAAGCCTATGGCATTGCCTGGGGTTATTGTGGCCAAGTGCAGGACCGGCCCTTGGTCTTGTTCAACTTCATCCCACTGGCCTGCGCCCAGCAATCAGCCTGTCCAGATCCCTCTGTGGGACCTTCCTGCCTCTCCCCAGGCAGACCAAGACCTCCTGCCATCTCAGTATCATCTGCAAACTTACTGAAGGTGCACTCCATGCCCTCATCCAGGCCATCAGTGAAGATACTGAACAGGACAGCCCCGGTACCGACCCCTGGGGAGCACCACTTGTGACAGTCGCCAGCTGGATTCAGCTCCATTCACCACCACTCTCTGGGCCCGGCCCTCCAGCCAGTTCCTTACCCAGGAAAGAGTGTAACTGTCCAAGCCATGGGCTGCCAGCTTATACAGGAGAATACTGCAGGAGACAGTGTCGAAGGCTTTCTTGAGATCTAGGTAGACTATGTCAGCAGGTTGGCCTAGCTCCTGTCTAGCCAGTGAGATCAGCTGAATCAACTCTGGTGATCAATGGGGTGACATGTCACAGCCAGATTGCCCTCGCATCCAGGTCCTGCCACCTCGGGGCTGCTTTCTAGTCTAACCCCTCTTTCACAAGCACATTTCCCCATATCCAGCCAGATTCCTGCCGTCCAGTTGCTCAGCATGTTCTGTTTTTCCTCCCAGGCCTTGTGAGGCAGGGGACATCACCTTCTGCTGCCATTGAAGTGGGTGAGAAATGCCTAGGATTTGGCCAGCTTCCCTGGCATAAAGACAACCACTTGAGATTCATCACCTGCCCAAGCTGGGAGGCAGCTGCTGGTCCTGGGGCTAACAAAATGTTTGCACAGCCCCATCGACCAAGCTCCAAGCTGAAGCCTCACAGGCAGCCTCCCACTGTAACGGGAGGAGCAAGAAGTTTTGGTCTTTAGTTTCTCTGCCATCCTCAGGTCTGGGGACAGAGATGATGCTAGAGAAGGGACCCGACTTTCAAGTGACCCAGGTATGGCAAGAAGTACACTTGGAGCTCTGCCACTCTCACTGCAGTGCCGAGTAAGTGCTGGCACTGCTCTGGTGATGGGACAGAAGGTTGCAGGGGACAGAACTGGCTCCTCAGGGAAAACTGTGAGCCAGCTGCTGGGGCTGCCTTGCAGAAATTGAGCCAATCCTTCTGGCCTTTGTCAGACCCCTTCCCACACAGTGCAGTGCTCCTTCTTAGGTGTGTCTCTCTGTGCTGCAGCTGGAGGAGCGGTGGGGTTGGGAACCACTCAGGTTGCAGTGCACCTTGCCCACTTCAGAAAGGAGGCAAAGACACCCTGAGGCCAACACCAGCAGCCAATTTCCATACCTTGAGAATGGGTGCCATGAAGACAGAGACTCCCGTCAGGATGAAGACCACCAGGCCAGTCAACCTCTGCTCCCTGTGGACAACAGTGCAGGAGTGTTCAGGCTCTCCCAGGCACCCACAGCCCCCATCAGTCTGCGTGAGCAGCAGCCTGTCCCCTGGTGCCACTGCTGTGGGCAGGAGAGGTGCAGGAGTCCCCTAGAGTAGAGGCTCCAGGCCAGATGAGGTGCAGCTCACTGTGTGGCAGAGCTCAGGCCATACCTGATGCCCAGGAACTCGGGCTGCTCGCCTGGAGCTGAGGCAGTGCTCTCCTTCCTGAGGCTCTCCATGTGTGCCAGGGAGATGACAGTGGCCGACACGTACCAGGGGAGGCCCATCACAGAGGTGACAATCATCAGCAGCGAGACGCAGAGAAAGTCCAGGTGAAAGCCTGCCCCTTTCTGCAAAGAGGGAAGCATGGCCGGGAATGAGCCCATGGCACGGCAGCACTGGGAGGCCCTCCCAGCATGATGGGAACAGGACACTGTCGCAGAAGACAGCAGGGCCTGGGCTACCACTGACCATCAGGGTGGGTGGTGGATGTGGTAGGAAGCCAAGGATGAGCACATGGCAAGGCCAGGCAGTGGCATCTTGCCTGACTGTGCCGTGAGCATTGTCCCTCAGCCCTGCAGAGCCACATCTATGCCCCACAGCTCACAGTGACAGGATGAGCCATATGTCCATATGTCCTGGGCAGATGTGTGGCGGGAGCCCTGCCAGGTCCTGCATGTATCTGAAAGCATTTGTAAGTATCATAAACCTTCAGATGGAGTCAGAAACACCCAAGGGCCAGCCTACAACCTGATATTTGCACTCTCTTGGTGATCAGCCACAATGCTGCCCAGCCCTGAAGATGTCTGCAGCCTACAGCTGGCTTGTCCCAGCAATGTCCTATGCCCTCTGTCCCCCACCAAGTCCTATCCACAGCCTCTCCTGCAGTGGGTGATGGAGGCATGGGGGGATGCCTGCAGAGGGAGAGACTCAGGGGCACCCCCAGATCTGGTGGGAGGGCTGACACCCCCAACACAGCAAGTCCCACACCCTCCTGCCTGGCAAGGGCTGCGCTGCTACAGGAGCCAACACAGCAAGACATTGGCACTGCCAATGCCAGCTCTCCCCTGTCTGCTCAGCCTGGCCCAGGCAAGAGCTCACACACAGAGTAGAGCAGTGTTCCCCATCTGTAGCCTGCACCCTGCTGGCACCCCTCCACCCCTGGGCTCTGCTCACCTGCAGTTTGTACTCCTTGCGGTTAAGAATGACAGCTGTGATCTGCTGATCCATGAAGATGAGGATGGTGACAAGGATGGCAGGCACCACAGATGCCAGGCAGATCCACCAGGGGTTGGCTCCAAAGGGGAAGACGATCCAGCCCCTCATGGGATTTGTGGGCTGCAGAAGGCAGAAAGATCATGCTAGTCAATGTGTGCCTACAGGGCCTGCAGCATAGCAGAGCAAAGGGACCAGCCCATGGGCACGAAAGCTGGATCAAGATGGACGCCCTTGGATGCTCCTTCCTTGGGAGTGTGACTCACCCAGCAGCTTGCAAGACACCCACTGCAGCAGAGCTTACTCCTGGGCACCATGAGCTGGTGCTGAGAGCTGGGCACATCTAGAACAGCACATGCCCACCTGGGTAAGCTACAGGGGCAGCATTTGAGCCGTGGGTGGAAGGGGGTGTATTGCAGAGCCCAAGCAGTAGCAGCACACATGGACTACAGCCCAGTTCATGGAAGAAGCAAAGCATGATCCTTTGCTCTGCCAATCCCTCTCCACACCCAGGGTGGGGAGCCCAAGTCCAGGCTTGAGCTCACAACTCCTGCTCCAGCATGAGCTGTAGCGTAAAGTTGTCCTGCATGAGCAGGACCAGGCTAGGCCATTTACAGACCACAGGATTGTCTGTGGCCCAACCTCTTGTATGCAGTGGGGCAGTAACATAGGACTGAAGGGCTGCAGGGCAGTCATGCCAACAAGTCCACTGTGCGTTTCCACCCAGACCACATCGATGGCAGACAGCAGCAGTGTGGGGCAGGTTCACCAGCAAAGCTTGCGATGTCCAGCCAGAGTACACCAGCCTGGCAGCACAGTGGGATTCGGGGAAGGCGGGCTGGGGAGCCAGGCACAGCCAGGCTGTTTACGGGGAGAGGTGAGGAGGCAAGCTCCCAGAAGCACTGCAAAGCAAATCCTACAGAGCTGAGCATTGCCAGGCTTGCCATCTAAGCCTGAGTGAGCTTGGCACATCAGTGCTCGCAGTGCTGGCCAGCCCTCCTCGCATTGCACTGGGTCTGGCTGGGCTGGGGGCAAGTAGGTCAGACACCAGCTCTTCCAGGAAGCCTGCTGTCTTCTCTCTTCTCCAAGACCTCCACGAGAGCTAGACAATGCCGGAGAAAGTTCACAAGCCAGGAAGATGAACTGGCAGCCTCCTGCCGGCAAGGGCGAGCCCTCACACACCCATGGTGCATGTGGGATGCGCCCAGGCTGGCCAAGAGCAGGCAAGTTCAAGCAAAGGCTCCGTTTTTCTACAAATCCTCCTTGCTCCAGGCTGCGCTGGAGGCCTTATATAAGCCACAGCAGCCCCTGCCCTGACAGTTCAGCCCAGCCATGCAACCAGTGTGAGGCTTGCTGCTGAGCCAGCTGCTCTTTGATAGTGTTCCTGGTTCTCTATCTGTTGGTCACCTTCAGCTCACTGGGAACCAGGAGCTTGGGGGTCTCCAGACCAAGAGCCGCATCGATGGCACAGAAGATGAGGATGGCCAGGATGATGGAGAAGTCACTCACCAGCTTCCGAAACTGCAATGCCACAGATAGGGAGGTTTTCACCCGCACTGGCCGGGACCATTCCCAGGCAGCTGTGGCAGAGAGACCATCCGCAACAGCCCCAGAAACACCCCAGGGTCAGCCCCAGCGAGGCGGCCGGGGGGCACTCACCCCCGTGGGGAAGTAGCGGCTGCTCTTGAAGTGCTTGAGCGTGGTGCAGCAGAGGAAGGTGCCTCCAAAGAGGAGGAAGGACATGAGGGCAATGTCAGGCACGTACGGGCAGCTGCTCCCCTGGAGGTGGCCTCCTCGGCCCAGGCACTGGGCCCGGCTCAGTACGGATAAGGCTGCAGGAGGCTGTGGGGATGTGGGAAGGGTGGAGGTGGGGAAATAAGCCAGGGATGTGCCACTGGAGCCAAAGGGCCAGTGAGGACAGCCTGGTGCTCTGTGTCCCCTCCCAGAAGGGTCCGTACCTGTTGCAGGGTTGTAGTTGGAGGAGACAGTGTGTTGTTGCCTGCTGTGACGTGTCCTGCAAGGCAATGGAGGGAGTCGGTGCCCCAGGAGCCATGGGGCTGCAGAGCCGGGCACCAAGCAGCCAGTACCCTGTCCCCAGAATATTCCCAGGAGTTCTGAGCTGGCTTGGCTACCCAGGTGGGGCCATGTGGGACTCCTGAGGCATGAGAATGACACCAGGCAGCAGGAGAGCATGGCCTGCAGCTGGATACTCTGGGCAAGCACCAGGCCAGGGCTGATGCCTGGGAGCACCAGAGTCAAGGTTTCCAGGGTGCATCCCTGGCCCAGTCCCTCGCAGACTTTTGCAAGTCTTCCTCACATCCTTCACAGTTCTTCACTGTTGTCTCCTTATTGTTGTGCTAAAATAGTCCTTCAGCAATTCCTACTGTCCATTAACAGCTGTCCCGAAGTTGGCCAAACTGCAGTCCTTCAAGGTGAAATTTTCCAGCCTAAAGTTGTGCCTTTGGGGTCATAAAGGCTTGGAAAGGGCTTGGCTGAAGCATCAGCACACTAACAGTCAACAGCAGAACCAAGCTCTGCCTAGCACTGGTGCTTCAGGTGCACAGTGCCATGGCTCCACTGCCACAGTGGTCCTGCAGACATGGTGATCACCATGGAAGCAGAGACACATCTTGTTCAGACTCCATGAAACACCCTCTGAATTACAGACCAGATTACAGACTACGGAGAAAGTGTGCTGAGGTGCTGAATGGTCTGCTGGGCTCCCCAGTGCCCCACATCCTCTGGCCCCACACTGCAGGAGCTGAACTGCAGCTCACCCCACTCCCAGAACTGTCAAGGCTCCAGAAGCACAGCCCCAGGCTGCTGCAGGTCTCTGTCCCTGCCTGAGCCGGGGGGCAGAGGGAAACAGGCAGTGCCACTCCCAAAAAAGGGATAAGCCTTTGGAAGCAGCCTGACCTAGGGTCACAGGCAGGGGACACAGTACACCTGGGGACAAGAGCGACAGGCTAGATGCTTGCAACAGGCACTGGGAGTTGGGCTGTGCTCGTCAGGGTGCTCCATCCCAGGTGGGGATGCCTGGGGATACCATGCAGATGGTGCTCTTGTCCTGATACCAACCCTGCAGCATAAAGAGGCTCAGCAGGAGTCCCTGGTGTGGGGCAGATAGTGGCAGGAAGGTAGTTCTTGTATCCCACTGGGAAAGGTCTGTCTCCAACTGGTACAAGGGCAGGACGAGGTGACATTTCCATGCAACTTACTGCTTACCCTTATGCCTACACCTAAGCAAGGTGTGAGGATGCCCAAAGCCAAGGGAGCACCAGGTGCCAATATGGATGGGCAGGTAAGGGTAGGATTGGAACAGCCTCCCTCCTCTCGGCTGTGAGGCATTCTTGAACTAGACATTCCTCATCATTCTCAGGGACTGTGGTGCTCCTTGGGGCCACAGTTAGCTCCTGTGGTTCCTGGGACCATCACCTCCTGCCATGCCCACATCCTCCATCTTCCCTGTGCCACTCTGATAGAGTTGTGGAGACCAATGCGCAGCAGGTAGCACTGAGGCCACCATGCTGGAGCTCTGTCCCTATGAAGGCACAGCCCTGTGTGCACAGCCCAGCACCCTGCCCACCAGCACTGTGCAGGGACTTGGCCCAGGGGCCATGCTGAGTGTGTGGGCAGGAGTTGTGACAGGCAGCTTGCATTCACCTGGGACAGATAAGTTGCAGGTGCAGCTGTACAAGGTCACATCATCAGCCCGGTAGTGCCAGTTGATGGGGAAGGCTTCCGCCAGGCTCAGCATCTTCTTTAGAGAGTCATAGATGAAGATCAAGCTGATGAGGGCACAGAAGCCTTCCTCAGTGAAGCGGGTGAAGTACTGCACCAGGTGACTCGCTTCAGTGGCCACCAAAACCAAGCCGAAGAAGGCCACCCAGAGCCCAATCCAAAGGCGAAACTCCAGGTAGTCCAGACCATAGTCCCTAGTGGGGAGAGTGGCCCAGACTCTTACTGTGGCACTCAGCCATGTGAAGGCAGCCTGTGCCCAGCCCACGGATGGTGCAGCTGAGGCTGCCACCTGGGGAGATGCCCTCATTCAGTTCTTACTCGCTGAAGGAGAAGAGGAGACGCTCAAAGACCAGAACTGGGCCGGTGCTGCTCAGGATGGTCAGGGGCTGGCCGGAGAAGAGGCAGAAGATGGAACCAGCGAAGGCAGTGCCCAGGAAGCTCTCCAGTACACCCTGCAGTGCAGAGGGATGGAATGCAGGACCAGGTGAGCAGTGGGGCCAGGGGGACAGTGCTGTCTGCCTGATGAAGCCAGCAGAAAGACAGGTACCAGGGTGACAGCCCCACAGGCAGGAAGGAGGGGACAAAGGGCATGTGGGCTTGCCACTGGCTACAGGTGTGAGGTGATTCTGCTCGGGGAGAACCTGTGGACCCTTGCTCTCCTCCAAGCACTCAGAGACTCAGAGCTGTAGCCACAGCAAGATGAACTAGGCAGCCTGGGGCTGAAGCTGCAGGGCCTGTCACCCTGACTACAGGTGACATCACCCCAATCACAAGTGATGTCAGTATGTTGAACTGAAGGAGGGAGGAAGGAGTCTGAGAGGTGCCGAGAGGCCAGCCGCTGCTCCAGGAGTCACCCCAGCACTTCACGTTTGAGCTGTCACCAAAGCCAGCCCAGTGGTGAGCACAGGTCCTGAGGTGGCTCAGGTGTGGAGCTGAAGAAGTGGGGCTACACCAGGGGCCACAGCTTCCCAAAGCCTGCTGAGGGGAATGCTTGGCACCCCAGCACACAGCCAGCCATGCCTGTGCCTGCAGGTCATGCTCAGAGCAGCCTCCTTCCTTCAGACCCCTGTAGAACAGAGTGCAGGGTCCTGCCTGGGCACCAGGACTCTGGGCTGCAGGGATGGATTTGAGCACTACACTTGCCCAGGCCCAGCCAGTGCTCTGGGACTGCCAATGGAGAGCAGTGCTGCAGGAGGCCCTGCAGCCTCGGTGAGCAGTGCATGAGCAGGGAGTTCCATGTGGCACTCCCCAGGCAGCCCTGCCCTGAGGATTGCAGGCAAACCCCACATAGCCCACTGTTCTGCATCACAGCCCACACCCAACTTGGCACCCCAAGGCACACTGACCTGCATGTTGGCTGTTGCGTCCCCCAGCATGCCCCCAAAGGTGATGGCATTGGTGACCGTTGCCAGGTAGATGTAGAGAACTGCTGAGAGGCACTGGATGTGCATGGCATCAGAGAAATCACTGCGATACCAGTATGCCTTCCTTCGGATGTCTTGGATCAGTCCCCCGAAGAGTCTGCAGCAGCCCAGAGAGGAGAAGAGGCAGCAGAGATCTGAGCACCCTCCAGCTGGCTATGGCCATCACCAGAGAGCAGAGTCCTCTCTTGGAATCATTGGCTGGTGCTGGTTGGAGGAGGATGTGGCCCTGGCAGCAGCGATCTGCCCAGCGAAGCCAGGATTGATGTAGCAGGCAAGGCCTTACCCTGCTCCCATCTGCACGCACTGACCTTCCTGTCCTCTCCAGCTCCTCACTGGTATGCAGGTGGGCCAGGCTAGGCCTGTCCTTGGCAGCAGTTGTGTTCCCATTGCAGTGAGATTTCCACTCCCGCAGGTGCATGGAGATCCTGAGGCAGAGCCAGGGGAGACTGAGCAGGTGGGCTACAGACCAGAGCCCTCAGGACATCGATGCATCAAGAAGATGCTATCAAGGATGGGGAGGATGGAGAGGGAACAGGGCTGGAGGCACCTTCTGTATTCCCTGGCAATGAGGTGGGGTAGGATGAGGACAAGATATCTCCACCAGCTGGCAGGTCAGCCCCTGAACCAACCCTATACAGACTAGTAATGAAAGAGCTGGGCAAAGCAGGAGGTGTCCTGCTGGAAGGTGCTGAGGCCTCGTGTTCCCAGCAGCTCTTGCTTGAACATTGCATGGGATGGTTTTGCCACTCCCTCACTGGCAAGAGCCAAGTGGGACTGCAGATCTAACAGCACCAGGACCATAGCTGTGGTCTGCATCAGCTGGAGCTGCAAAGGGGCTTGACCAGGAATACTTCACTGACAAAGGCTGGCTCCTAGGATAGCTTTACCCCCATTGAGATCCAGATTTCCTAAAGGTGCCTTCCAACCCAAACCATTCTATGATTCTATGATTTCAGCATCACAGGCTTGCAGCAGAGGTCTCCAACTGGGACCACAGGAGCCAACAAAGGCTGTGGGTGCCCTCCCCCCAGGATACCTCTTGTTTGGGGACGACAGGCAGCGTGGTGGAGGAATTCGGTCACTGGGGTCCCATTTTCCAGGAGGAAGCACAGTCAGTTCATCCAGAAACTCATCAATCCCTGCGATGAGGTCTTCTTGGTGCTTAGCCTGCCAGGCAATCCTTTGGAAGAGCTGTGGTGAGATGCAGTGGATTAGCCACCAACTCCTGCATTCAGCTAATCAGAGCCTTTCTCCCAGTATGTAGACACCACCGAGGAAGGCACCTATCCAGTCAGTTGCAATGGATGTGCTCAGACCTTATAACCACCCAAATCCTTTGTTTTCTTATCCTGGGCCAGGAAAGCTGCCAGCCCACCTTGTCCTTGGCCACCTCTGCTGCAGCCTGCAGAGAAGAGGAGCCTTGGCATCCTCAGCCATTCTGCTGCTGTGTGCTCAGGACAGCTGCTGTGTTAGGCTCACCTCATCTGTCAGCAACGTGGCCATAGCCCTTCCAATCTCATGGTAGGCTTTCGCTTTGGCTTGAGGGCCCAGCAGAATGAAAAGAAACCTGCGGACAAGACAGCAACCCATGAACACTGCAGTACCAGCAGCTTCTCTAAGGGAGCTCCTTTTCAGGGCAGGCAGTGTGCTGCCAGGTGCTCTGCAGGCAGTCTGCTAAGCATATGGGGAGTGAGTGGGTTCATCTGCACAAATTGGCTAATGGTGGTGACTGTGTTGGAAAAGTGTTCTATAGCTGAGACTCTATCAAGCTGTGTTATTGTGCTCTTTGTATCTGCTGTAGTTTCGATGGAAAAAAATAGGAGGCATCACTTTTGTAACGACCTATGTACGTGCATCAGGACTATGGGAAAACTAGAGAGTTAATATCCAAGAGATGGATCTGAATGGGAGGTAGCCCCAACATGCTGGCTGTACCTCAGAGGGCAGGCAAAGGGGAATGGCGCTTAGGGTACGGAGGGCAGGGACGAGCTCTCCTTCCATCCCGTTCCAACCCAGAGAGGAAAAAGGGCCATTCGGAAAACACATGAAGAACAGTTGCTGTCAGCTAAATAATGGCACTCAGCAAGACTCCGCATGGGTCTGTCTCGACCCCAAAGCCATACATTTCCCTTTAAGGAGAGCGCAGGAAGTGAATGCTCGGTTCCCTGCGTGCTCACCACGGGCGCTCTGGCCTGAGTGACCAGGAGGTGGCAATGTCCATCCTCATCCCTACCCCTCCTTAGGGTGCTTCCTAAGGAAGTCCTCACTTCAGAGAGTCACACTGACATTTTCTTGTTACAGCTTCAAATGATACCATGTAAAAACATCTCCTGTCCCTGTTCCTCACCCTCTCTGCTCACATTGCCCCGGACAAAAGCTCTGGAAAGCACCCCCACAGGGCAGCTAGGCAAGAGAGAGCGAGAGTCCTAGAAATCTGCGTCTCTTTCCAGCCTTGATCACTGATGCTCCCAAGGAGTAAGTGGAAAGCACTCAGAGGCCCATAGGGAGGAGGATGAATGCAGAGCCCATATAGGGGTAGCACTGGGTCTGTGCCCCAAGGCTGCCTGACAGCGCTGACACTGCTCTTGGCGTATCCCCACTGCAATGTTGAGTGCCCCTGAGGTGCTGCAGGATGCAGAAGGGGAGGCAGTGAGTAGAGGTTCTGGGACTGTATGCGGGCTCTGTACTTGGCTTTAGGTGTTTTCTCCATTGCTTTTACCAGGTAAGGTCTTTCTACTGGTGCTGGGCCCCCACGGCTGTTCTGTGCACCAAGGCACAGAGCTTAAGGGATGCAGGAGGCAGGAGGGACACTGGCAGCAGAAAGGGCTACAAGGCCTCTGTGTGCTCCAGTTACCTGCTGGGGAGGGCAACTTCAGCCAGTGAGCCAAGGGTCACAGCCTCTCTTAAGCGAAGGAAGACAGGAAATGGCTTCTTCAGGAAGTCGACTTCCCCAACCATAACGCTGGCTACTTCGGCCCCTGGCAGAAGCTTCTTCTTAAATTGGTTTCTCAGCTGAAAGGACACGGAAAGTCAGGCCCATGTGGGACAGCCAACTGAGACCAAACTTCAGATCCCAACCTCACCATCTACACCATGGTCCCCCTCATCCCCCCTTCCAGGCCACCTCCCTCTGAGCCCTCTCGCCTGGGGGCTCTCTGCCTCCCCCAGCGAGAACACATCACGGAGGCTGCGTCCTGCAGTGACAGACACAGGTCCTGACCTGTAAAACCTTTCTGTGCCATTTGTGGACAGAGCTTTTCAGCTCATTTAGGGTCTGAGACCAAGAAACTGATGCATTTCTTGGAAAAACTGTTTCTCCCATGGAGACCATTGATCCATCTGCCCAGCCCTTCCCACGCTACCTGCTCCTTGAGAGGCGTTTCTGAGAACTGGGTTCTGGGCTCAGGGCAGGATTTGGCCTTCTCTGCAAAAAAACAGAACAAGCAGCAAAATGTATGCACAAGCAAAAGGTCAGCATGGTACATGTCCCAAAAGGGCGGCAGCAGCAGCATGCCAGCCCCTGCTGTGTTGCCAGGTGTACCTCTGCAGGGAGCAAGGCTGAGCTCTGTGAGCACACGCAGCGGGGCTGTGGTGGTTCGGTGCAGCGGCTGGCAAAGCAGCAAAGCTGCCAGGCAGTCCTGCAGCTCAGGATCCCATACATCAGGCTGTGCAGAGAGTGCTTTTTCTGCAACACAAGGTAGTGCTGAGCCCCAGCTCTGCCCAACAATGGGGCTCTTCTGGGGAAAGCCCTCTTTGCTGGTGGATCCAGGTACCCTCTGTCACTGGTTTGTCTAGAGATCTCCTGGTGGGCTGGCTCCTGTTCCGGGAGCATCCCATCCCATTTCTCTGCATTACCCACATACCGATTATTTCCTTGAAACTGTGGGCATCCAGATCCAGCAGCACTGTCCCCTCCTGCAGACACGTCCTCAGCTCAAAGAGGCTGTGCAGGTGGAGTACTGGGACATGAGGTGTGCTCCAGCGCTCCCCTCCGTCTTCCACCTTCTCCTCAAATTTAATCCACCTGCCAAGAAAGAAGCACAGTCAGGAGCAGGGAATGTTGCTCTGGTGTCCTGTGCTGAGCAGCAGGAACACAGATCCCTAAGTTTGGCTTGGGCACAGGACCCTGCTGCTCCACACCTTGCTCTGTTCCCCTGGCCGGAGGGATTCCACCCAGCCCCAGGGCCAGCAGTGCGTGCTGGCAGTCAGAAGAAAAGTGTTTGGAGCAGTTTGTCATGGTCAGGCTGTGCCAAATCCTTGCAGAGCAGCATACACAGAGCTTCCCTTTGTCCACTGGCATGCAGCACAGGGCAAACGTGCCCAGCACAGGGCAGTGCTGGCCACCCCTCGGAGCAGAGCCTGCTGCCAGGCCTCAGGGCATTGCCTGGGGCACAGCTGCACGGGGAGGTGCTGGGAGAGCCCCAGCATTCAGGCACATGGCTCCAGACCTGCAGGGCTCTGTGGCAGAGCCGCTGCTGCATGGGAACTGCCAGCATGCACCTCCGTGTCTCCTTCAGGCATCGCTGTCAAGCTGCACAGGGACAGCATGGTGAGGTGGCATTTCCCAGACATGCTTCCACATGCCCCACACCAGAACTGGGATGGACCTGGCTCTGCTGTGCACCTGCCCAGGATCTCATTGCCCTCCCCATGCCCCACCTGCCCTCCTGGCAGTCTGCTCTGCCCCTGGTTGCTTCTGACTCCTGCTGCCCTGAACATCTGAGCCATTTTCTGGCTCCTCTGCTCTGCTGCTCCACTGCTGCATTCCCACTGCAGCACAGATTCACACTGGGAGTGCTACCCCTGGCCAAGCCTTTTTTACAGGCCGCTCTTGCTTGCTCTGGAAAAGAAACCAAACTATCCCCCCGGGCTTCAAAGCACATGCACTGGGATCATGGCCACGTACCTCTCACACCTGCAGTGCCCCAGCTCTCTGAGGTGAGCGGTGCACCTCCTTTCCCACCAGTGGTTTGTGGGAAGGATGCATCCCCTGCCCTGAGGAAGAGCTGCCCAGCACCGCTGACTGCTCACACTGCACCCAGGCTTCACCTCTGACGCAAATGTCCTGCAGAGCACATCCTTCTGCCCAGCTTTCCCATGATGTCCTCTTTGCCCATTTCCCAGAGCACAGTGCTTTCAGTTCTGCCCAGCCAGACAGCAAAGCGCTCCCACAACTGGCTTGCTGCCAAGGACTTGAAGAGTTAGGGAATGCAGAAGCAGAACTAAGAGAATTACGTGAATGCTGTGAAAAGACAGTGTGGCCATTTGCACCCAGCCTGACACAATGCCCTCATAGGGGGCAGAAGATTTCACATGAAATGAGTCACTCAAAATCAGGAACAAGAGTTTCCTGGAAGGCGCAGTGCAGGCACTAGAGGCAGCAAAGCAAACCGAGCATTCTCACAGTGTAGGGCACTCCTGGGGCACCCCCCAAGCAGAGCACTTACAGGCTTCCCCCCGCGCTCCCACTTTGCCACCAGGCCCTGCCCGCTGCCCACTGCCTACCTAGCTGTCTCTCTCCACGCCAGGCCTGACGCAGTGCTGAACAGCTCATTGAGCTGGACAAACAGTGGTGGCCACTTTCGGTCCCCCACCTCTTCCTGCTGCAGGATGGCACTGATGCGCTTAGCTGCCAAGGAGATGCTCGGTGAGAAGATGCTGTGGCTGACTGCTGTGCGGAGAAGCTTGGAGCTATGGGTTGCAGAGTCTCCCTGCCCAGGCTGCACAGCTGGAGCCGTGCCGGCCAGCCCAGGCACTTCGGCTCTCATTGTGCAGAGCAGCCAGGAGCCATATGCACCACTGGGCACTTGCTTTCTGCAGCTTCCAGTACTCGCAGCACCTCACTCATCACACCCTTATAAAAGTTGTGAGCAAGTTCAAACTGGCTGCAGACCAACAGCCAGGAGCCAAACCCCAAACAGTGTTATCAAAACACAGTGGCCAGCCCTGAAGGCCTTGGTGTCAGTGGCTCCCGCTGCTCCAGCTGTCCATCTGGGCAAAAGACTGGGGAACCCAGCTTTGCCACCAGCTGCATCAAACCTGGGCTGACGGATGGCACAGCCCATCACTACTCACCTGGCTCACTGCAAGAGACACGAGCATGATGCAGACAGCTGCTGCCATCACTCTGTGACTATGGTAGAGAGGATGAGGTGTGAGTCTCCCAGCTAAATGTCACACACAGCACTTGCACCTGCCCCTGAGGCCAATCACAACCTGCTCTTATGTTCTAGGAAGAAGCAGTGTGGCTCCGAACCCTCTTAAACCTCACAGGGCTTTCGAGAGCACATGAAAGGCCAGAAGCAGATCTCTGATGGCAGCATCAGTGCATGGGATGGGAAGTGCATGACCCTGTGGCAGCAACGCTGAGGCAGGGGGATGTGGCACAGTGTCCCCCCTTGCTGGCATTGGGCCATGGGGATGCATGACTGGGAGGAACATGTCATCACTGAGGGAATCTGGAGTAGGGTAGAAGGGGCTAACAGGAGACAGCCTACATCCCGGGACAGCAAGGAGCCTCTCTGACTGCCACCCCCAGCCCCACCAGCAGCTGGCAGCCAGGGTGACTCCAGCCAGAGTAGGGCTGAGAGCACCAAGGGATGCCCACACCAGCAGGCCAAACGGGATGGAGATAAGTGCGCCGTGTTGCCACAACACATGGCCCTGCTTGCACAGACTGTATCACCACCAGGTTTTGCTACCTTGACTCTTTGCAAACAAACAGCCTCATTGTATAGAGTGCAAATACCACAACATGCAGCACAAACACCCCAGCAAACACAGGCTGCTTGTACTGGAATCAGCCGGCTGGCCTTGCAGCAGCCACTGATGGGAGCAGGGTGGCACAGGGCCAGGCACCAGTGTGGCAGATGTCACGTTTCAGGGCAGCACGGGTGGCCACAAACTTTGGCTCTTGTGCCAAAGGGGAACACAGTGGGTTGAAGTGTGCTGAGATATGCCTTGCAGAAACTGCAGCTCAGGCTCAATGGGCTTGGAGCTGAGGGTGAGGCTGGGACATGGCTCTGGTCCCACAAAGCCTTGCGATGTGCCAGGCCCCCCATACTGAGCAGGACAGGAGCTCTTCTCACATGTGGAGCTCAAGTCCTGTGGGCAGCGACTGAGGGAGCCAGGGTTGTTCAGTCTGGAGGAGGATCAGGGAAGACCTCATTGCTCTTTGCAGCTCCGTGATAGGAGGTTGTAGCAAGGTACCAGCCTCTACTCCCAGGTAAAAGAGACAGGATGGGAGGTGATGGCCTCACATTGTGCCAAGGCATGTTCAGGTTGGGTGTTAGGAAACATTTGCTCTCTGAAGGAAGATAATGCATTGGCATGGGCTGCACAGGGAGGTGGTAGACTCACCGACCCTGGAGATGTTCCATAATCATGTAGACATGGCATTGGGAACGTGGTTAGTGGGCATGGCGGGGACAGGCTGACGGTTGGATTTGGTGGTCTCAGAGGCCTTTTCTAACCCTAATTCTATGATTCTATGGGCTGTTCAGCCTTCCCTCTGCCCTCCCCAGGTTGCAGTGAAAGGTCAGCCCACTTCCCCATGAGGCATCCAGTCCCACCCTGACGAGAAGGGACCCCTCCCCATCAACCCTGCTTATCCTAAGGATACAACCAGAACTGCCCCACGCCCCTGCCCTGCTCTGTGCCTGCATCCCACCGGAGCCAGCCCCCAACAACCAGCAGGTGCTGAATGATGCCACCCCACCAGGATCCTTCCTGCCACAGGCACGGAGAAGGGAGCAGCACACGATACTGCGGGGCCAAAGCTGGCACGGACCTCTCGGTATTCCTCGGCGCTCAAGCCGTGCCCCGGAGCTGACAGGAGTCGGGCAGAGGCGGCGAAGCTGAAGGCTGCGGTGGCCGCGAAAGACCGCAGGAGGGAGCCCGGGGGATCCGGCTGCCAGCGGGCTGCGCGGGGCGCTCCTGGGCGCGGCAGGGGCTGGGCACGGGTGGCCCGGAGGCAGCCGACCCCCGCTCCGCCAGGATCCCCGTGCAGCCGTCCTACCAGCCTGCAGTGCGCCGCGGCCCCGTCTGTCCACCCCCACTTTGCCCTTGGTTTAGTGCTGGCCCCTTTCTCCCGTTTCTCTCTCTGCCGCGGCTCGGCTGCCACGTCTCAGGGAGCTGAGCGCTGCCCTCGCGGCTGAACTCAGTCACCCGAGTCGTCCAGAAGCCTTTGCCACCCCAGCTGCACTCTGCGTACAGCCGCGCCGTTTGCTCTGTGATAACGGCGTTTTCCTAAGGAGTGTGCCGGGCCGCACAGCCGGGCGGTGTGCAGCTGCCAGCAGGGCTGGAGGGCTGCCTGGCTGGGGGGCTGCTGGCAGCAGTATGGGAGCAGGCTGGCACTGGGGAATGAGCACAGTGGAGGCTATGGAGCTGCTCCCAGCGCAGTGCCTGCCTCATCCGGACCTTCCCAGAGCAGCCCCAGGGAAGCGGAAGCATGGAAATGCACAAGTGGTTTTGCCTCCGGATTTGCTGTGTTCAGTATGGAGCTGCAAGGAACCAAAAGGAAACTGTAAACTTCTTTATCTTTCCCAGAGTGTTTACTCAATGTATTTGATGTATCTTTGAGCTTGGCCGCTGCTGTGGTTCCTCCAGAACAGCCAGTTTTTTTCAGCCATTTCCCTCTGTCTGCAAAAGGTCTTTTCACACATCAGATAGAGAAAAGAGCAGTTGAAGAGCAGTGCAGAGGGAAAAGTGTTTGCAAAGATGCTGGAACTAGCCCAGGGCCAGGAATAGCACCTGGGAGCACCCTAGTCCTGCCAGGCCCAGCAAGTGCCCCATTCGGCTGCGTGGGCCACCTGGAGCAAAAGCCACTTCCAGGGGCACCGCGGCACCTCTGCTGACCTCGGCCCTGCCTTTGCGCTCTGCCAGGTAATGCAAAGGCACCTCCTCCTGTTAGCCTCAGCTGCACAAGGTCGTCCTAGAGGATTTTGGTGACAGGGAACAGGCAGGGGAGAAAATTCCCTCCTGAGGCAGGGACATGACTGGGGAGGGAGGTGTGGGAGTGGCAGAGGTGCCGGCACTCAGCAGGTCAGCAAGGCAAGAGCTGCCGTGCAGTGACACACCCACCTCGCCTTTGCTGCCTCTGTGCCAAATTCTTATAGTCTGGTGATGCCCAGAGGAGACGGAAGGAAAACCATCCAGCAAACAATTGCATAAGTCAGGTCTGAGCAAAGCAGAGGGTGTGAGCCAGGGGATTACCAAATTCCTTGGAGACAACAACAACAATCACAGGAATATTTAATCACACTGCTGCAGTGCTGTGCGGAACCGAAACTGGCATCAGGGCTTTGGGCCTGGGAATTTGAGCTACCACCAAGAACAATGCAGGGCAGGTAGCCATGCCAAATGTGACCTAGAACAATGCCTACCACTGCATTTGTCCAGTGTTTGGCATCACCGGTGTTTTCTGGCCTGTCACCTTGGATGAAAGTAATGCCAAGCACAACACAACCCAAAGTGGTTCTCAGGGTGGTAGAGGACACAGACTGCTGGAGCAATGGGGCCAGTAGCCAGGGCAACCTGCTGACATGCCACATTCTTTGGGGAAGCCACAAGTCCACCTGGTTAATGGCCTCACCATCCAGGCACAGAGGTGGCTCCATGGAGTCACAGGGGGCTGAGGCTGGCGGGGACCTCTGGGTCCATCTGGCTCAGCCAGGCCGCAGCAGGGCCACCCAGAGCAGGGTGTTCAGCACCACATCCATTCAGCTTCAGAGATCTACCAGGAGGAGACCCCACAGCATCTCCAGTTGCTGTGCCAGCACTCTGCCACCTGCACATCACAGCAGTGCTGCCAGACAGTCAGAGGCAACACCTGTGTTGCACTGTGTGCTCTTTGCCTCCTATTCAGACACTGGGCACACTGAGAGGAGCCTGGCTCTGTCCTCTAATATGCCCTCCCTTCAATCATTTATGGGCACTGATAAGATCTCCCCTGAGCCTCCTCTAAGCTGAATGCTACAGCCTGTCCCATAGGAGAAGTGCTCCAGTCCCTTCAGCCTCTCCGTGGCCATTTGCATACTCTCCATTTATGTCCTCTGACAAAAAGGACTTCCACTACCTCTGCAGGCTGGCATGCAGAGCTGCCTCCCATTGACACTGATTGGTAACAGGGAAGGAGTCATGCAGCTGAATCATAGAATCATGAAGGTTGGAATAGACCACTAAGATCACTGACTTCAGCCATTGACCCCACCGTGCCCACTGACCACATCCCTCAGTGACACATCTCTGCATTTCTGGAATTCCTCCAGGGATGGTGACTGCACCACCTCCCTGGGCAGCCTGTGCCAGTGCATCACCATGCTTTCTGCAAAAAAATGTTTCCTAATATCCAACCTGAACGTTCCCTGATGCAACATGAGACCTTCACCTCTCCTATCGCTAGTCCTCTAATGGTTGCCAGCCTCAGTGCCAGAGCCAAGGAGCAGATTTCAGTTCCGTGCCGTTGTGTTCTGTTTCCAACACCTCGCGGGCGGTGCTTAGCGGAGCCCCGCTCCTCTCCAGACCGCTTTCCACGGTAGTGCTAGGCTCCAGAGAGCATCCTGCGGCTCCTCGCACCGCAGCAAACCCCGACGGAGGCGGCCCCGCGGAGCCCCGGGGAAGCCCTTCCCGGAGGAGGGGCGGCCCCCAGCCCCGCCCGGCCCCGCCCCACCGCCTTCTACCCGCGGCGGGGCCGCGCGGGCGAAGAGTTGCTGCGGAGCGGGGTTGAGCTGAGCGGCTGCCGGGACGCTGTGCCCGGCCATGGACGGGCGGGCGGTGCTGATCCACGCGCTGCTGACGGCAGGTGCGGAGCTTGGGGTCCGGCTTCGGGGGGTCCCGGGAGCGGGCGAGGGGTGCGGTGCGTTCGGTCCCGTCTCGTCTTATCTCACCGCGCCTCGCTCCCCGTAGTGTGCTCGGCGGCAGTAGGCGGGTTCGGCCGCGACGGTCCGCACGGCGAGGCGCTTCACAACGAGGTGCTGCTGCACGAGGGCGGCGGCGTGGCGTCGGTCCCGGCCACGGCCCCGCTGCTGGGGGGCACCGCGGAGAAGGAGAGTGGCGGAGCGGCCTCGGGGGACGCGCTGAGCGAGCTGCCGAGAGGTACGTGTGGGCGGCGGGAGAGGGAGCGGGGGGGACTTCGGTCTCGAGGGATTCCCGGAGTGCCCAGCGGAGCTGCCGGCGGGGCCAGGGCGCGGCGGCGAGGCCTCGGCCGGAGTGGGGAGCGGCTCCGGCGGCGGCCGCGGATCGCCGTGGGGAGCATTCGGGGCCGCGCGTCGGGCTCCGGCGGCCCTTCGCTCCGCGCCGGAGGTCTCGAGCGCTCCCGGGTGAGGCGAGCGGCAGTCCGAGCTCGGCCCGGGAGGGGAGAGCCGTGCCGGGGCAGTCCCGGGTCGGTGGCGGGCCGGAACCGCTTTCCTGAGCGCGACCCCGGCGGCGGGGGGGACCGCCGTGACTCAGCGCCGCCCACGCGCGGCTGCTTTTTATGCCCGGGGTTCGTCAGCGAAGAGTCTCGGCCGGGGTGCCGGGGGCGCCGCCCGGCTGTAGAGCGCTCCGAGCGGCCGAGCTCGGCTCCTCTCCCCTGGGTTGGGGGCGGGGAGCGTCCTGGTGGCTGCGTGCGGGTGGGGGGAGCCGCATCTGTCCGGCCCGGAGCTCGGTAACCCGGCACCTGGCGGAGTGCGCTCAGCCCCGAGTGGGTCACCCTCGCCTCGCTCTGCCCTATTCCCTCCTTGTCGACTCTCTGCCCTCCGCCGAGCGTGAGCTCTGCCGAGCTGAGCTGAGCTGAGCCTCTCCCGAAGGAGACCCGGCCCTGCGAAGTGCTGGGGGATCTCCCCCTACCCTTTGAGGGGGCGGTGTGGAAGTGAGGGGAATCGAGGTGGTCTTTTCCACGCATCCCAGCAGGCTCTTGCTGGTGGCTTAGAGGGCAGCAGTAGTCTTGTGGAGCACTCCCTCAGCACCTCTAATTGATCTACAGACAAACAAGATGTTGAAGTTCCCTTCCATCCCCCTGCTGCAGCCCCCCTGGACCCAAAGCACTAACGATAGTGTTGGTATCTGCCTACGTGCCTTGGCCTGGGGCAGTTTTCCCACCTCTGACTTCCAACACAGGGCAGAGCAGGGATGGGGATGATGACAGCAGAGGCCCTCAGTGGGGTGTCTGGGGGTGAGAGGACAGCCCTTGCCCTAGAAGAGCTGCCTGCAGCCTGGAACCTCCCCTGCGCTTGGGGGTTTCTCCAAGCCCCGGTTTCCTGGTGTATCTGTTTCCTCCTTCATCCTTGGAGGATGTTGAAATTGCGCAATGACTTCCTAGACGTGCGGATGGAGTTCTGCAGCACGAGAGGCTGTGCGTGGAGAGGAGGAGCTTGCTGAGGGCTCACTGCGCGAGGGATCTGCTGGGCAGGAGCGTGGAACCAGCTGGTTTGATGTACTGCTGCCCTGTGTCCCCTCCCCAGCTAGCACAGCACTCAGCTCCTGTTCCCACAGTGTCACTGTGGTTACTGAGCACTGTGCTTAGGGAGAGCTGAGCAGTCCCTGTCCAAGCAGTGGGTGCCCTCTGCTATGGGCACCCTGTGAGGCTGTGTGAGGGGCTTGTTTCTGGCACCTGCTCATCTTAAGTTATTCTAGTATGTTGCTGGTTTGCCTCGTGTCTGTAGGGAGTGTGCAAGGAACTTGGTGCTCCAGTTCCCACCAGCCCGGCAGGGAGCTGGCCTCGGACCAAACCCCACCAGCTTCTGCCCTGCAATTAAAGAATACCTCTGCAGTTTGTAGGAATGCTTCCTTTGCTGTCTGCTTGGTTTTGCAAAACCAAAAATTGACCTGGGTTTGCCCTTTTAATCCTGCTCTTGTCCTGTGGGCAAGCATGGTTGTAACCACAGGAAGGAGCATCCCTCAGGGCCATGAATGGGCTCTTATAAAAGGCCAGGGAAATAAAAGCCAGATAACAGCACAATTAGCAATATATATATATATATTTTTTTTTGTGTGTGTGTGTGTGTCTGTGTTCAGTGGAAACTGGTAGGCATAATGGCAGCATTTGAGATGCATAAATTTGAGATGCATCTGTCTTTACCCTGGTTTCTTGATTACTTGCTCCTTTATTTCCTTTAGAATTATTTGTATGAATCAGAAAGGCCATGATATTTGTGAAAATCTGGAAAGATGGAAAAACCTCTGCTTGGGGCAGACAGAACAAAAGGCTGCGCAAATGCCAGGGTTGAGTTGGCCACAGCCACTGAGGCTGTGCTGCTTTGCCTTGTCTTTAAATGACAAACTGAGGTGACCGATGTTTTCTCCTTTTGAAATTGTTTTTCAGTTGCCTTCCTGTCAAAGCCTCAAGGCCCAGTTACTCCCAGGAAGAAGGGGAATGGGAATAAAAGAAGAAAAGGAAAAGGCTTGGGGAAGAAGAGAGACCCATGCCTGCGGAAGTACAAGGATTTCTGCATTCATGGTGAATGCAAATACATCAGAGAGCTGGGTGCTCCATCCTGCATGTGAGTGAGTGCTGCGTGCCGGGGAAGCCTTGTCATTGTTTCTTGAATTCTCCAGGCAGTGCAAAGGAAGAGTGCAGGGGATATTTTTAGTGCTTGTTCCCCATTTGTGCAGGGATTGCTCTGACTCCGTGTCCTCTCTGCACACTGTGCAGCTGGAAGAGCACTGAGAAATTTTGGCCTGGATTTGCTCCTTCAAGCAACCTTGGCTTTGCCAAAATCCATCTGTCCTTAGGGCAGAGGCTCCAACACCCCTTGCCTGCAGGGTGTCAGTCCATCAGCTCAGCAGAGGCTGTGGATTTTGGAGGAGGCAAAATCGCTGTAGGGCCAAGTTGCTGGCAGGTGCCTGGAGGTTGACTTCCCTTCAGCTGTAGTTAGGCCCAGAGAAGTCACTGAGCACCTGAGCAGGCAGGATGGAGGCAGCTGCTTGGGGGATGCCCTGACAAAGCTGTGTGCTGATGGCCCTCTAGCCCTGAGGGGTGGGACTGTGTCTGCACAAGGGTGAGCGTGTTCTCTGTCGAACCCTGTGGGGGGTGCAGGTGGTGAGCAGGAATTGGAGGAGGCAAGCAGAGAGGAGAAATAGTTTGATTGCTGCTGGGCACCTGGACCCAGCACTGCTGCCTCGGGAAGTGGCCAAGGGTGTGCGCCTGATCCCTGCTGACGTGGGCAGAGGTTGAGCTGGTGGATATAAGAGGCTTTGTTCTTTGCTATCAATCCCCTGAGCCACCCAGCCTGGAGCCCAGGGAAGATAATAACTCCTTGGCTTACAGTGCCCAGCAGCTCTCACGCCTGGTGGTTTGTGGGGATCAGGGTCTGCACAGCTCTGTGAACCACTTAGATTTCTGTGCCCGGAGGCCATCAGAAAGTTGTTGGTGGGCTCTTCAACAGAGCTCTCAGGACAACTCCAGGATCAGCTGGGCCTCCTGTCCCACTGTGAGGCAGGCGGCAGCACCAGTGCACGTGGGGCTGGGGCAACCACATCCTCTTCCTTACTAGTGTTCCCTTGGTTCCAGAGGCCAAAGGGGGACGTGTAGAGATATGCAGATGTTAGGGATATTCTACCCTTGGTGCTGGCATCAGCCAACGTCTGGGCTGTCCTTAGGGAAAACAGCCCCATCCCTTCCGTAACAAGGCCTCGTGTCTGTGACTGGTGTCAGATTGTGCCTGTTTGCCTGGCCAGTTCTCTTGGTGGCCGGAGCACACAGTTCACAGCTGGTTTCAGTTGTGCCATCTCAGGCTCTTCTCAATGTCTGTTCCCTCTGGCAGGTCCTGGGGCTGAGGCTGGCTTCTGCTGAGTGGAGTGCTGGGGGCATGGCGCCCAGCTATTCTGCATGGGTGGGAGTGTTGGCATGCAGTGGTGTTAAGAAGCCCTGGTGCTGTGCCCCAGGCAGCACAACTGGATGTAGGGAGGGGCTGACATTGCTTGGCACTGCACAGCATTGGTGGTGCTGGGTGCATCCAGCTGGTCACACTGGCATGCCTTGGCCCACAGGGAGGGCTTGGGTGGCTGCCCCACAGCTCTGATGAGGATCATTATTTCTGGTATGTGAGCAACCTCCCACCTGCCTGTTGGCTAAGAGCAGGGGAAACCCTGCTCCAAGCAAAGCACTGAGGCTTTCCTCTCCCACAGGCTGCAACCTGACTCACACAGCCCACTGCTGTGTGCTCCAGAAACCTGCTTATGAAAGCCTGCTGGGTTCTCCTGTGTCCCTGCTGTCTGTCCCTCTGAGACTTAAACTGGCCTTGCCAGGAGTCTTTATGTGATGCTTGGGGTATGGATGCAGAAGCAGCAGAACTTTCCAGTACCAGGAAGCAGTGGTGCCACCAGATGTGAAAGTTCAGGGTAGGGTCTGTGGGGAATGGGCAGGGTGCTAGTGAGAGCTGAACAGAGGCAGCTTTCTTTGTGCTTAGGTGTAAGGGAACCAACATCCCACTGCTGGCCAACAACATTCTTAAAATCTGTTCTTTTCCCCCAGATGCCAGCCAGGATATCACGGAGAGAGATGCCATGGCCTCTTGCTGCCTGTAGAGCATCCCCCAAGCACGTATGACCACACCACAGCGCTCGCTGTTGTTGCAGTGGTCCTGTCCTCGCTGTGCCTCATCATCATCACAGCCTTGTTGATGTTCAGGTGGGTGGAATGGGGCTGTGCTGCTGGAGCCATGTCACCAGGAAGGCTGCATGTAGGAGCGGTGGGGGCAGCTGCTCCATTCTCTGAGCATCTCTGCTTGGCCTCACAGGTGTCACAAAAGAGGTGTCTACGATGTAGAAAATGAAGAAAAAATAAAGCTGGGCATCACTGTGAATCACTGAAGATGCCAGATGCTGGTGAGGTGAGCCCTTGCTGGGCATGGGGCTGCGGGTACTGCTGCGTGCTGGGAGCTCTGCTTGTTTTGCTGGCTGGGACCCTTGTGTGATCCTGTGCCAGAGCCAGGCACGAGCTTGATGTGTTTGGTGGCCTGAGAGCCCAGGCTGTCCTGCTTGGGCCCAGCCATCTTTGCTTCTCATTCAAACCCCTTTCCTTTGATATTCCTGACCTTTCATTATCTAAACGGAGCTACAATAAAATAAGGAACAGTCTCTTTGGCAGTGTCTGTGGTGATAGAACAAGGGGAAATGACTTCAAGCTCAGAGAGGGGAGACAGGTTAGATATAAGGAAAACGTCTTTTACAGTGATGGTGGTGCCCAGCGACGTGGTTGATGCCCCATCCCTGGAAACTTTCAAGACAAGGCTGGATCAGACCCTGGGCAAACTGATGTCCCTGTGCATTGCAGTTAGACTAGATGGCCTTCAGAGGTTCCTTCCAATTCTGAGGATTCTATGATTCTATTGCCGCCTTCTTTACGTCCCTCCTTGAGCCTGTTGCTGCATGGTTTGGTGACATTTAGCAGTAGTGAAACTGCTTTCCCTGCCTTCCCCGCTGCCCCCCCTGCAATTTGTTCTGTACCCTCTGTCTGATCCACTGAGTCATTTCCCCTCCTTAGATATTGCCTCTATTTATATACATATATAAAAAGCTTCCTTTTCCCTCCCACTTGTTCTTTGCTCATTACTTGCTCCAACGTAATGCCTTGCAGCTGGGCCTGGGAGTGCCCCATGGTGTTTCTCTGCCACTGTGGCTGGGTGTGCTCTTCCCATGTGGCAGTGGTCACCGGGTGCTGGGGTGCCACCAGCCTCGGCTCTGCTCCAAATCCTACGTGTTAGATGATGCGCTAAGTGCATATTCAGACTGTGACCATTTCCTTGATGCTGTGTTTCAGGGCTCGGCACTGATGCAGTTCTACCTCCTGGAAGATGCGAGCCGCAGAGCCAGCGCCGTCCCTGGGACCCTGCAGCACAGCGGGACAAAGCCGCTTTGGGGCTGGCCAGGCAGCAGTGCCACTGCAGGGAGCTTCGGCGACCTCCGGGTGGAGGAGGCTGGGAGCAGTGCTCTCGGGCAGGCTCTGAGCAGAGCCGGCTGCGTAGGGCTCTCCAGAGGCTTGGGGCCGCCCGCTGCAGTGCATGCAGGGGAACAAACTGTGAAAGGCTTGGAGAGCAGGCTCGAGGCTTCCGTAGGCGCAGGAGGGGTGGGAGGGTAACAGCTATTTAACAAGAGAATGTTCCTTTTAAATTATATATTTATTTTAGATAAATTGTACATACTATTTATATTTATTGGAGGTCTGTCTCTGCACCCTTTGTGTAAGCCAAGGTGACCCTTGTGTGGGTCAGACCTCCTTTATTTTTTAAGTGCAATGTAATATTCTAATAAATAACTTTGTAACAAACACTTGAGTTGTTGATTTAAGAGATGTGGGAAGGCGTCAGGTCTCCCAAGGCTGCAGGTGACAACTGGCCCATTCTGGTGGGGTACTGAAACCACCCAGGAGCATCTGTGGAACAGTGGTGCAGATCTCAAGCCTGCTGGCCTTGGGGTGCAGCAGGGCAGCTCCTGTTGGGGCACCCCCAGGGGGAATGGGTTATGAGGAGTGTGGTCTGCCCTGCCCCTTGGAGCTGCAGCTGTGTCAGCCCCACATGTGTTCTTGTACCTTGGCTGGCTCATGAATGGGTGTGATTCTTGGGTACCTGCAGATGAAGCAAAGCCTCATTAAGTTCAGCCACTCTAATCTAAATTCAATGCAGGCAGGAACTGTTAGTAGTTTTTAGCCAGCATTTGGCTGGAGATGCTGAGTTGGAAGTCATAGCTGCTCTGTAGGAGCTGCTGGGTGAACTGAGGGCTGTAGTTACTTGTATCATTTTGGAGTGCGATTTAGAGTCCATTTCTGATTCTGCTGTATAAGACTCACAAATTTATTGTACATCTTCCTTGGCCTTGTATGGGAGGAGCAGAGAGATGTGAAGCAGACAAAAATGGCTATCCCACTGCGGAAAATCTGCTTTCCTCCTGGTCATTTTGCTTTTGTACATATCAAACTTTAATTTCCAAAAGGGAATGCTAAGTTATGTTCACGCCCCTACAATGCGTGCTAAAGTAAAGACAGTAAGTAGTCTGCAAAAGGTTTGTGTTTTGGACAAGTTTAGCCCAAACTTAGCTCTGGCAATGCATGGAATAATCTCTACGCTCAGCTGCTGCCTGGAGAAGGGATTGTGGGTTGCTTAGGAAGTGACTTTACAAGTTCAAATCTCTCGTGCAGCTGGTAAGGCAAAACCTGGGTGTGGGTAGGGGGAATGAAGCAATGCCTGGGCTCTGCAGAGCTTCCCAGGACAGGGGGATTAAAGTGCACAATTATGGCAAATGGGAAGTGGGTTTTTAGCAGGGTGTATCTGTGTGCATTATCACCTGGAGAGCAAAAGCCCCTGGCAGCTGCAGGAAGCCAAGTTACTAGCTCTGCCTTGCACAAACCTTAATGCTGGTTTAGCAAGATTCTCAACTTCGGTCCTTTTCAACGTCTGTTAAATAACTAACCTCTTCAGTTACTGAGCAGGAGGCCCTTTTGTTAAGCCTCACCTTGCTGTACCTCAGCCTCTCTGCACTGCTCTTGCACCCTGCCTCCAGCCCAGAGCACTGTCCTGCTACTCCTTGTGGGCAGCTCTGCTTGACCCAGGCTGGCAGCATTGAAAATAGCCTAGCTGGAATGTTTTTCTGTATACGGCTGGAATTTTTGTGTTGATTTTTGCTCTGTATGGGAAGGCGTGAGGAGGAGGTGTAGGAGTCTGAGTGAAAGCCTTTGCAAACCCCAGCTGGGTGAACAGCAGAAATTGCTGACTGGGGGTGAGCAGGCTCAGAGTGCTCTGCACAGAGAGGAGGGAAGCACAAGGGATGCATGACTGCCGCTGTGGTCCCATCTGTGATGGGACCAAGGCAGTCACTGTCTAGGGGCAGCAAGCTGAGGGACAGTGTCCCAGCCCCTGGACCTCCTCATGTGGATGAGACTGGGAGTAGCGGGGGTGCTCCCTGTGGTGGTAGCTCTGAGAGCCATGAGGCCATGTCAACACTGCTATTCTACCCTGAGCCCTGCTGCCCTCTACATGTCTGCCATGCAGGCCTGCATCCTGGTCTGTGGGGCAAGCAGGGATGTCCAGATACCAGGGATGGTAATCTAACAGGACAGGAAATGGGAACATATTTGAAAGTGTAGAGTGGGAAGATGGCTATATCTGCCTCTGGGCTGGGAAAGGACAGGAGTTCTGTGGATACCCAGAAAGGTCAGGGATGAGGCCCCGTGGAACAGCTCTGGCTGCACTGTGGTACCATGGCAGCATTTCTGTCACCATCTGTGCCACCATTGGGTCCTGCTGAGCCCCAGACACGGTGCAGGGAAGGTGAGCCATGCAGCAGAGGCCTGTTGGCAATTCTGCAGGAATTCACTCAGGCCTCTTACTTCAGCAGCTGGGCCTGGCCGCACACCAGGGGCTCAGTGGTGAGGCCTTTGGGTGCCTGCCCCTGCTCCCCCAGCCCTGGACCCAGGATTACAGGCAGGTGCCTGAAGCAAGATACTGAGCCCTGTCACCCAGCCTGCCTCCCTCAGCTACTCCGTTCCACTGCTGGCACTCCTTGTGCCCCAGCACAGAGCCCTGGGACCTGCAGCACACTTCCTCCTCCATGAGCACTGGCTGTTCTCCAGAGCGAGGCTCACAGGCAAGCAAAATCCCACCTTTGGATTTAATTTAAAAACAAACAAACAAGAAAAAACAAACCCAAACCAACACAGTGTGTTACAGCAGCCTGTTTGATAACCAAGCGCCTCTGGCCTGTGCAGAGCACCTCACAGCTGCAATCCGCACCACCGCCCTGGCAGCGGGTGGGAGCAGAAGAGCTGCAGCACTGCAGGAGCATGGCTCAGACTGCGCTTCTGAGGGAGGCAGCCAAGGAGAAACACCAAAAGCTGTCCTTGCTTTCTCCCTCTGGGAATAGTCACAGCCCTACAAGTGGTTCCATTCCTTCCAGAGGAGGACCATTCGTGGGATGCTCTGGGGGCTGAGAACCTCTCCTATGAAGTCAGGCAGAGGGAGCTGGGCTCGTTCACCTGGAGAAGAGAAGGCTGTGAGGGGACCTCATTGCAGCCTTCCAGTATTTTAAAGGGGATTATAAACAGGAGGGGAATCAACTTTCTACTCGGGTGGACAGCGATACGACAGGGGGGAATGGTTTCAAGCTCAAGGAGGGAAGGTTTGGATTGCACAGCTGCACACAGGGCTGTGGACGCCCCATCCATCCGTGGAGGTGCCAAGGCCAGGTTGGATGGGGCCCTGGGCTGTTATTAAACGTGCAGGTTGGTGGCCCTGCCTGCGGCGGGGTGTTGGAACTCGATGGCCCTCGGGGTCCCTTCCAACCCAAGCCGTTGTGCGATTCTGCGATCCGGTGGTATTTCCTCCCACCCCGCCCTCCCACCGCGCAGGCGCCGAGCGAGGGGAAGATGGCGGCGCCCGTGGACTTGGAGCTGAAGAAGGTAACGGGCGTCCGGCTCTATCCAACGGGTCTCTCGGGCCGCCGCTCCCCTCTCCGCCCCCTCCCGGCCCCCTCTTCACCCTCTCCCCGCAGTCTGGGCCGGCTCGGCCCGGCCCTACCCGCCCTTCGGCACCCGGCCGGGCCGCGGCCCCTCGATGTGCCGCTCTGCCCCCGCAGGCCTTCACGGAGCTGCAGGCCAAGGTGATCGACACGCAGCAGAAGGTGAAGCTGGCCGACATCCAGATCGAGCAGCTGAGCAAGACCAAGAAGCACGCGTACCTCACCGACACCGAAATCATGACGCTGGTGGACGAGACCCGCATGTACGAGGGCGTGGGCAGGATGTGAGTAGCGGCCCGCGCCCCGATCCGGCGCTCTTGTCGCACGCCTTAAAACTGCATAAGGGGCTTTGGTTGAGTTTGGCGGCGCGGCTCTGACTGTAGCAGCCTCGTGAAGAGCAGCGTGCAAGCTAGTTTCCAGTCTGACTTGTGTGCTGACTTGCTGCGTGGCACGCTGACCTCCTGTGTGTGTTTTTTCTCTTGTGTTGTGATTTGGGCAACAGCAATGATTACACTTACTCAGGGATGTGGTTTTCTAAAAGGCTGATCTGATTGCTGCCCAAAGGGGTGATTGCATCTCCCTGTCCCCGCTTTCCTTTGGGCTGCAGTGGACCTGTAGCTGGTTGGGCCTGCTGATGCAGTGAGCTCCCGGACCTGATTTGTGTCATCACACAATCTATAGGGTGAGTCTTAGGGAGCTGGCAGGCTGGGAAGCCAGGACTGGTGTGTGGACTGCACTTCACTGGCAGTTGCCAGGTGAGACCAGTGAGCAAATGCAGGTGTGCTTGGGTTCATCCTGGGCAGATTGATGTAGTAGTTGGCAGCCCTGCCTGCAGCAGAGGGTTGGAGCTCCATGGTCGCTAGGTCCTTTCCAACTGAAGCTGTTCTATGGTTCTGATGGAGGTGTTCAGTGTGTCAGTCTTCTTTGGACCAGGATGGTGTGGCTCCAGTTAAGCTTTTCCAAGTGGCTGAACTTGGGTTTGTGTGGAGATGCTGGTGATGCTGAAAGGAAATAGATTTTGATCTCTTGCAGGAGATAGCTGATGTGACCCAGGCAGGCTGTAGGCTGGTTTTTTTTTTCACAGAAAAGACAAACTAAGAGTAGATTCTGGAATCAACAATTTTTCTTTAGAGGTTTTTCGTTTGTTTGTTTTTTTGTTTTTTGTTTTTTGTTTTTTTTTTTTGTCTCAAAGCAGGGTATAATTCTTCAGTATGAAATAATTCCTCAAGATTCTTTGAAAACATGAGTATATTGGCTTTTATGGTAAAATAATGTTGCTTGTGAATGAGACTGTGTTTTTGTGCTAGCTGAAAAGTACTGTCCTACTTTTAGCCCAGCTGCTGGAGTGCAGTCTTTTTGGGGTTGTTCTCTTGCTTACCTTCACGTGACCAGGCAGGTGGTTCAGACCTCTGCTGATGGTAGAGCTGCCATCAGAAAAATACTATCTGCATGATATTAGTGTTCAAATTTTTGAAGTCTGTACTCCTTGTGGGTTTTGTTGTGCTAGTTACTATGCAAGCTCAGATTAAGAGTGCTTGTGCTCTCTATGCTGCTTATTCGCTGATTTGCTTTACCATTTTTTTCCTTCTTCTTCATTGGTTGATGCAGCATTTCTGTGAGCTGTGCCTATTCTGGCCGTGGGGCTTAAGCCTGCCTTGCAAATTGGTAGTTGCATTTGGGCATGCTCAGTATCATTCACCAGCAGAGTGAATTCACACCAGGGACACAAGGCTCTTACCAGAGCCCACTCCAACCCTTTGTAGAGAATTTCTGGCTGAAATCTGGGCATTTGGTAAAGTTAGCTGAAGCTGTGCTTGTGCAGGAATTAAAGTCCAAAGGCAGTTTGGCATCTTATATTCTCCTAGAGACCAAAGAGACCAAATAACTGCCATTGCAGTTATTCTGGCTGCGTAATTTTTGTTTGATGGAGTGGAATTTTTAATTTGTTGGCATAGGTGGTTTGTACAGATTGAAGATTTCAGCTACCAAAGGGATGTTACGGTGCATCCAACACTTATGATCTCTGTCATGTAGTTTAGCATCATCTCATGTGACAAAACAGAGATATAGGTGTTTAATGTAAGTAGTGTTGGAGCTCTAGTGGGTTTCGGCTATCCAGAAGAGATGAGTGTCTGCATCAGTGTTAGCTATGATGACTGGTGATGTTCTGACAGCTTGTTTGAATAGCTGAATTATTTAAAGTGGGTTTGGTGCTTCTGTTCCTGCATTCAACTTCTACCTTGTTAGAGAGGTGATTATTCCCCACTGCTCTGCCCTCGTGAGGCCCCATGTGGAGTGCTGTGTCCAGGCCTAGGGCTCCCAATTAGAACAGATGTGGAGGTTTTGGTGACGGTCCAGAGGAGAGCCATAAAGATGCTCAAAGGACTGGAGCACCTCCAATGAAGACAGACTGAGAAATCTAGGCTTGTTCAGCCTGAGGAAAAGAAGGGGGGCCCTGTTATGACCAGTCCAGTATTTAAAGGGAAATTGTAAATAGGAGGAAAATAAACTTTTTATGCAGTTGGATGGGGCAGATGGTTTTAAACTAAAGGAGGAGATATTTAAGTTAGATGTCAAGGAAAAGTTTCTCTAGAGAGGATGGTGAGGTGTTGGCACAGGCTCTCACAGAGGCTGTGGATGCTCTGTCACTGGAGGTGTTGAAGGCCAGATTGGATGAGGACCTGGATAGCCTGATCTAGTGCTTGATGTAGTGGTCGACAACCCTGCCTGCAGCATGGAGACTTGAACCAGTGATCTTTGAGCTCTCTTCCAACCCAAACTGCTCTATGATTCTAATACATGCTGTGTGCATGGGAGCAGTGCATAAAATTGCATAAAATTCTGTAGAATAAGCTACTCCAGGGAAATGTAACAATTTCACAAATTACGTTTGTGAAAATGTAATGCTTGAGGAATGTGATGGTGTGATGCATCCTGGGAGGAAGTCTGCCTAGTTCCATACTTGCTTCTGCACTACTTGAAAAGAATTACGTGGTTTCTGCTCTAAGCCCTGAGCCTGCTTCCTGCCTGAGAGGCTTTCCCTGCGCCCTGGCAAGTGTGGAAGTCCATTTGTTGTTTCTAAACATTTACTGTAGCTAATTTTGGTTTAACACAAGAATCGTCAGTGCCACATAGTATGAGATGATGAATTGCTGTGTACTGTATATATCTGTTAGACTAGGATATCATCTGAGTAGTGACATCGTGCCAAATACATTTTTATTTTCTTACTTCATGCTCTTTGAAAGGCTTGTTACGTAGCCTGATACAACTGCCACTGTGGTGGACTCCTGCTTAAGCTATTTGTGAACTGATATCATCGTGCTGCTTTGAGAACTATGCCGAAAGCTTAAGCTTCAGAATTTTGTCTGAATGCTTCAGACCTTTCTCTTCACATTCCTCTGAATGATGACCTGGACCAGCTTCTTATTTACCAAAGAAAAACATCAGGGGCTTATGCTGGGCGCAGTGAGGAGACCACTGCAGTTTTTCACGCCATGCCAAAATAGATGTTCCATTTTGTTTTGGTGTTGCTTTATCATTAGTGTTCTCTCATTTGTTGTAGAAGTAAAAAATCAAGCAAATACTGTAGCTTTCGCAGAAAACCTTGAACATAAATGTATATACTATTTCTATGGAGATTTTTTGGCAGAACCATGTGTGAGTGAAAGCCGAGAGAGGATTAAAGGTTTTGGGGTATTTATTGGGTTTAAATGCACTCCTGTTATTTAGTGTGATTCTGGATTTTGCTTCTAAATAAGACATCACAAATAATTGTAAACTTTTCTGAAGATTTTCCAATGGTGGATTTTTGGATACAGCAGGAAGAGCTGATTTTTGTTTGTTTTGTTCTGTGAATGTTTGGTTCTCTGAGGACAGATCACTGCAGCATGTGGTAGCCATCCTCTTCTTCCCGATCACGTTTCCAAGACTCAGTAAGAACTGAAGGACAGGCAAGGCTCTGTATTTATGGTTCATTACTACCTATAGGTCAGCCTGCGAAATTCAAGTGGCCATCAGAAGTGTGAAGCTCACTTATCTCGCTATTGAAAAAGTAAGGGTTTCATTTTCCTCATAAAGTCTGGTGTATCCAGAGAAGTAGAAGAAAACAGAATTTGTGTCCAGCTGTTTGCAGTTGGACCACTGTTTTTACGGTGTGTTGAACAAGACGTTCATGTGGCACAAAAGGCTTACAGGGCACCATAAGCGGGTGGGTTCTGTGTCGCTGCCTTCATTTCACTGTAGCTTTGTCCTGATTTTTTTTTTTTTTTTTTTTTTTTTTTGCACTTCATATTGTTGCAGTCTGAACAGTGCTGCTTACCATGTTATGGGTGAGTGTGGGTGTAGTAGTTGTAGGCTGTCTTCTGGGAGCTGTCATAGGGAGCTGAAATAAAAATGAGGTGCCAGGTAATCTGGTATGAGCTTTTGCAGGTGTCTGTGACTTGAGCAGTGCAGTCAGTGGCAGCAGTTGTTTGCTGTCCTCTTGTTGGCTGATGTGTAGTGCAAGAGAAGGGTGTGCTTGGTCAGTGGTTCTCATAGTTAACTGCTAGCAATAGTGGGATCCTGGGACTTTGTATGGCTGAATTCTGTTCAGGATCAGAAAGAGAGTGTGTTCAGGTGAGCACAGACTCCCATTTTAGCTTGGCATCTCTTGGTGTCTTGAAGACTCTCTTGTTTCCCGCTCTCCCATTTAGTTCTTGATCTGTGCCTGCTGCCCTGGGCTGCTCACATGCAGTCTCCTGGATATCTTGGTCCAGTTGTAGCTCTCCTGCCTTACTGCTTCATTTAATTTCTCTATGAAGTATTGAAACTTCAAAGAAGGAAGCTTTCCATGACTTGCATGCAAGATGTATATCTGCTTAGTTCTAGGAAGTAGCTGTATTTCTTCAAATAAATAAATCAGCTTTAAACAGGTGTGAAATGGATACGTCAGATAAGTCAGTGTTTGTCAAATACTCAAATACATAATCAACAGGAAAAAAAAAAATCTTAAAAATAGTAGCTGTCTTTAAAAGTATGTTTTACTCAGCGCTGCGTGGAAATGAACACGTCTGTTGCACACTCCCACCTATTCTGTGAGAACTGTGATAGAAGGTTGGGGAGCCAATGATGCAGTTTTTATGTGAAGTTCGTCTCCTTTGTCTGGAAATTTCTAACTCTCTTTAAGTTCATATTTGCTTTGATTCCTGGATATGGCTTTCAGACAAATTAGTTCAGTTTGTTTCTTCTCTCTCCACAGCATTTTCCTGGTCTTCTACCAGGGCAGTACAGAGGAGTAGGCTACCTTAAAGGGGATAAAATCTAAACTTAGAAGGTAAGAGTTGGAACTGAGACAAACTGCTTGTACAGAGTGCTGTCATGACTAAGAACAGACAGTTCAGTCTGCTGTGGTCCAGAGGCAATGTTCTGTAATGCAAGTGCCAGAGCTTTCAAGCACTTTTGTATTTACAGGTCAACAATTTGGATGTCAGACTGCTGTGGGGAGCAAGGGCTGTAGAAGAGCACCTCCAAAAAGGTGAAATCCTGGGTCCCTTGGAAGATGCCATCAGTGTGTTGCTTCAGTGCTACGGAGTTATCTTTGAATACATACGACAGAAGTATGAAATGTTTTGGGGAATAGAATGGTTTAGTATGGCTGGAAGGTGCCTACAAAGCTCATCAAGTCCAACTGCCTGATCACTGAGGGGCTACCAAAAGTTAGAGTCTGTTATTGAGGGCATTATCCAAGTGGAAGCTTTTGTGGTGTGCTGTGCCAGATGGCTTCAAAAGTCATGGATCTTGACTGTCTTACTTTTGTACATAAAATGTCAGCTTGGTATTTTGATGTACCAAGGAACATTAACATCTAGTGGACTTCAAGTACTGCACTTTGAGCCTTTTCCTCCATTTCCTATGGGAAACAAGGAAATCAAAGGCTGGATGCCCAGAGAAAATACTCAGCATTATAGCCTTTCTTTTAGACTATAGCACTGTTTCTCTGTTTTAGTGCACGGACTTGAATTTGGCTTTCCTCTGGCAGGTGAGAATGGCCAAAGTAGCGGACCACAGAGTTCCTGTCACATCCCTGTGTACATGGGAATGCCGTGCTGACTGTGTTATCACTGACTGTGACGAAGTAGCCCTACACCTTGGGCCCACAGCTGGTGGGTGGAGATGCCCAGAACCAGTTCCCAGTCTGATATGCATATAAAATTTGTTTGCAGTTGTCTTAATACACACAGGAAGTCGAGGTCTGAATGTGCTCTGACCTACGTGTCTAGTCTTGCTTGACATTGGAGATGAGGAGGCTTAAAGTCATGTTCCCTATGTTAAAACACTGAAGTAAACTAGTAGGGAGCCACTGATGTGCATATATTTTATGTAAGTTTAGTACAGAGACACAGCAAGAATTGCTGTGGGGAGAACTCCTTGAGTGCACTCTGCAGGGCTGCAGAGTGGGACTTCAATGTTCTGGTGGGTGAGAAGCTGGATATGAGGTTGAGGCAGCAGTGCACTGCAGCTGTGCTGCCCCATGCCTGGAGGTGCCCCAGGCCGTGGATGGGCCCTGAGCTGGGGGGCTGTCAAGGCCCTTCCTCACCCCAGCATTCTGCAGTGCTGTGAAGCAAAGTCCTTAACTCAGAAATTCTGTAAATACTGTCTTGAATTTTTATTCTTGTTGTCCGCAGAACTATTTGCTGAATTGACAGAATGTTTCAGCCAGTTGGAGCTGGAGCAGGGGGAGGGAAGGAGAGAAAAGCTTTCTGGGAAGGAAGGATTTTTCCAAAACAGCGTTTCTGGACCGAAAAAAGACTGAATGTTAATTCAAAAAAGTTTGTTCTAATGATTAGGAAAAAACAGTGAGTGGGGTTGAGTTAGTGCTAACTGATTGAAATCTAGCACCAGAAATATCTCTGTGTGAATGTAATGCTTGATCATTTCTGACTGAAACAGTTATCTTACACCCACTTCTGTGATGCTTGCTGTATTGGTTTCTTTGATCTGTTGTTTTTATAGTGGGATTCATGGCATGCAGGAGCGAAGGCTGTGTTATTTAAGAACCATGAGTTGATAGCTGGGTCTTCCTTCTCACTCCAGCATTTCAGAGGTTTATTCTATTTCTGCCCATGTTTTCACTTGGGTAGGCCGGGAGGAGAGAGAGATTTTTTTCACCTGCATCTGAGGGTGAATTTGCTTTTCAAGAGAGATGCATCTTGACTTTCTTATTTTCCTGTGAGCGCTCTTTATGAAGAGCTGCTACCGAGCAGAAGTTTGCATGTCAGAATATAGCAGTATGTCTGTGTCACTTATTCTTTTATTTATTTATTTATTTACTAATACAAGCCTCACTTTTCAGATCACTGAAGTTTTACCAGTGGAAGAACATTTGGTTTTTTTTTTTTTTTTTAATAGAAGCATATTTAGGATTGGTTGACCAGGGGAATTGTTTCTATTTTCTGCAGTTTTCAACTTTGAAAATTAGTGGAAAATACACTGCAGGAAAAATTGTTTGAAATTCTGTACTAGGTTGAGCTTCTTTTGCTTCAGCAAGCTACAGGGCATCATTGCTACATAGCAAAACAAACAAACAAAAAAGACTATAAAACAAACCTAGAGGATAAAGTCACAAAACCAGGGTTGTAATGAGGGAAAACTATTGGTGAAGCTTTCACCTCCACAAGCTGCAATTAGCTGTGCTTGTGCTGTTTTCCACGCATGGTTTGAATCGCAGATGTTTTCCATTCCTGTATAATGAGAAGGAGTTGCTTTCTTTTTTTTTTTTTTCTTCTCTTTAATTCCACTTATCTCTCTTGAGCCCTTGAAAAGAATGGATGAAGTCCTTTAAAAGCTGACTATGGTACTGGTTTGTTATTTTGGGTTGTACTATATTTAATGCACACTCAAAGATATATTCCCAATTTCAGTTTTTTAAAAGAACCAAGTATGAACAATGGTATAATTCTACCATCTAGTTAAGTGTCTGGCAATGCAGAAACTGCTGCTTGCAAGCTGTGTTACTATCTTTGTTTGAGGTAATGTAATACCCTCTAGCTATTGACAGATCCCAGCCTCCTCCCTCCCCCTCCCCCCCCCAAAAAAAAGAAAAGAGTGCTGTTTGCATGAGCATACAGCCCAGGGACCAGAGCAGAAGCATCATCTTGCAGCAAGGCGGCTGTGAGCGCTGGGCAGGCTGCAGCAGCTCAGAGGCAGTCACGGCTTGGCATTGCTTTTCTTTTCCTTTAGCTCCTTAAGGTAAATAGGTTTATGGCTTACCAATGTTCATCTGAGTAAAAGTTCCCCTTGTTGTGGCCTACGTAAGACTGCTTCTGGCATGCTGCCCATGCTGCTAACCTCCCTCCCCACGCCACTGGTCTCGCATGGGTGCACTGCTCTGGGTGCAGTGGTAAAATGACACGTGAACTATAAACGGCTGCTTCTAGAATGTGTTCATATATAACCCTCCCAATATAAGCTGCAGGATTTGTTTTGCTGTAAGTTATGTGCTGCTCTGGCAGGGAGGAGGGGGGCAGTTACGCTGAGCTATATTGGGTGACCCAGTGAGATGAGGGGCTGCTGAAATAACGGCAAATGGAGGAAAAGCCTCAACCACCTCGACCCACGTGAGCTCTGCTTAAAGGTTATGATATGGTGAATGGGAAATTCAGAATCAGACTGAAAAATGCAAAACACTTGGACGTGAAGGGTCCGGACTATAATTAGTCATAGTTTTCCTTTTTAAATATTGCTTGCTTGTCTTGTTTGGAACTGGCTAACTCATCTAGGGTGGCTAAACTGGAATTTGCTGGGCTCTATCAGTGCCTGTTATGAGCTGCATGTTGTTGTGGAATAAAGAATCGAGGAATTGTTTGTAGAAGCAGATGCAGACCCTGGGAGAGCAAAAGGAGACTTCTGGATGCTTGCAGTTGTGAACAGCCGGCTCCTGTTCAATCAAGCTAGATTGCTTGGGATCAGCTCATTGGAAGCCTCTATTCCATTGGCTTTGAACAGTACTTAAAATGCATTAATCCCTTACTGAGTATGCTCAGAGCTTGAACAGCAGTGCAAGTTCAGAATTAAAAAGCATCTTTAAATAGATAAGGGCATGACTGGGCTTAGTCCAACTTTTCTCGTGGAGTAGTCTAATGGAAATGCTTGGCTTCAAGGAGAAGGGTGTTATGTACAAACAACTGTGCTGTGCTACAACAAGGCATGTTAGATTCCTCTAGAAATACAAGAAGTATGGTAAAATAATACTACGACTTTGTACAAAGTTGACAGTTTTCTGCATTAAACTTACGCTAAGATACAAAGAGTTTCCCAAATCAAAAAGGGGCTTTAAAGCTGATGTTGTAATCACCCTGTCTGTGAGCTGGAAGCCAGAACAAGTGGATTTCTGGATCTGCCATTAATTAAAATAGCTTTGGAGCTTTCCTGCCTCTAAAAATGCCTCTCCAAAAACTCGCACCTGTGGACTGCCAGCTTCTGTCCTCCCTCAGAAATACCTGAACTGTTACCTAAGCAGAGCAGAAGGGGGGAAGTGCTCATTGTTGGGCCAGGTGCCCACCACCAGGAGTTCCAGACGAGAAAGCTGAAGCTGACTAAGGTTGCAAGTAATTGGAAATGTTGTTAACGGAAAACCTTTGACATGAACATCACTGTTACTCCACCTCTAATAACTTTAATACATTCTATGTCATAGTGAAGGCTGGCGTGTACTGAATAAACATCTCCATAACCTCATTCATTAACAGATGAATATTTCAATATCTAATACTGTGTTTTAAAGTCAAGTAAACAGTACATTTTGGTGCAAACAAACTGAGTTATGGAATTACTTACATAGCATGAACATCGCTTGGTGGGTGTGTATGTGTGGCAGATGAAGTTAACAGCATCACTGAACAGTGTAACTGAGCCTGAAGACCATTTTGGCCAGGGTGTGAGCGAGTGCTATGTAAATACTGACTAAGTGGGGCATGAGATTTAGAAATTCAAAATTAGAGGAAAAGATCTCTTCATAGGGAAGCAAGCAACTCATCCTGTAGTATTATAAATCACTTGCTCTGCCTTAGAGAAACAAAACACCTGTTGTGGAGCTAGCAGAGAACTGCAGGGAAAAGAATAGAAGCAATTGGGAATATTTAAAGTGAGGTTTCTCTTTCAGTTCTCTTATGCTCTATTTCTGTTCCTCATGTTGCTCTTTAAGAACCAGCAGTAGCTGGGATGCCAGGCCACGTAGAGGCTGCCGGTTCAAAAATACATGGCTGTGTTCTAGAGCTCTTCTTGTTGGCAGCCCAGAGCTGGCTGATCATTGCTGACCTCAAGAACCCCAGTCCTCTGTCACTTTCTTTTGTAATTTTGTGTATGTAAGTACTGGGTAAACTGCTAAGCATCTGGAATAGGGCATATTCTGCTCTGATGTTACTTGCTGTTCCCTTTTAAATGAGTGAGCAACTCAGACTGGGCGAATCTGACTGTTTTGATCCGAAGCACAGAATGGCTTGGGTTGGAAAGGCCTTAAAGATCGTTGGTTTTCAACTCCTTTGCCATGGGCAGGGTTGCCAACCACCAGAGCAGGCTGCCCAGGGCCCCATCCAGTGATAGGGCATTTCTGGTATTTTTTAACAGCAGCAAAAAAGCTCACATGGGTTGTTCATTTGTTAAGTTTTGTAATTAAAGCATTCAGTGATACTGTGTCATTCTGAATCAGTATTTCACGTTCGATAGCATAGGTATTGTGTTTGACAGGCCTGCTGGTGTGTGCTGCAAAGTGTCTGTATGTAAGCAAGAAGAGCTTAATTTCTGCAGGACCCAGCTGGCTGCAGCTGGCTGCAAGAGTTGTGCTAGTTGTCTTCTGTGGAATGCCCGTACTTAAAAGTTTGTGCCCAAGGTGTGAGTGTGGAGCCTCTTTGTTGGGCCAGGCAGTTGGTTTGTGCAGGAAGTCTTTCAGTGCTGTAGCTCGCTTTATTACATGTGCCCTGTGGCACTTCTTACCTACTGAACAGAAATTCCGTGCTATTTCAGTTACTTCTTAAGCCGTGTTACTTCCTAAAGTAAAAACTCTGGCTGAGGTGTTTGTGAGGCGTGTATCCCAAGCTTAAAGCTTTTCAGTCTTTACTACTTTGAAAAGTGAAGCCATAGACTTAAATGTTTAATTGTGGATATGGCTTTGCAGCTTCAGCTTTGAGAATGTGGCCTTGGACAGATGTGGGGCAATACCTGTGAGCATTATTTTGAGGGCTTGATGACCTTGTGGCAGGAATTCTGAGGGCACACCTTGCAGCTTTGCTTTTTTCACTAATGACAGCTTCTGCAGGAACGAAGCACAATGTTGTCTTCATCCCAGAACACATGGGGGATGTGAAATCTCATATTGCTTTCCACGTTTCTTTTATCCAGTATGCAGGTGCAGTGTAGGAGCATCATCGATGTGATAATGCAGGTGATTATTCCGAAAGCATCTCCCATCTGCCTGGCTGCAGGGTTTACATCTAACAGGAGGGTGGTTGTGGATGGGACTTTCATAGGGCTGAACAAGATCCTCGTGTTCTGTCTGCAGGGTGGTGTGTGCTGGGAGCTGGAAATGCGATCACTGCCTGAAATGGGGAGCTGAGGGGGGGAGAGACATGAGTTTGCTGTGTTGTGAAGAGTAGGGATGAGTATGACAGCCAAGATGATTCTAGTAGAGAGACTGGAAAAGAATGAGGAAAGATTTGAGAAAACTCTGAAGTAGAAGACCTAGCAGAAATTCCTGTAGAAAAGACAAGGTGGAGTCGAACAAGGGAGAGGAAGAAGAGGAGGAGGAAGTGGTTGCTAAGCACAGCTAATAGCAGCACTGAGGAGTTTTAATTTTCAGTCTGCTGTAATTAACCACAGTTCCATTCCAATGCATTTCAGGAATGGATGTGGCACATAGTTTTCCTTTCGGCTGTAGTGTTGCTGGTGCAGAGTAGGCTGAATTTCCAGCCAAGCAGAGTGGATTCCATTTATGCCCAAAGAACATCTTGCAGGCCCTGAGCAAACCTGTTAATAATATCGTTTGTTGTTGGAGGTGGCACTCCACTGATTGCAGGCTTCGTTGCAGTAGGCGAGGAATGCATTCTGATTCTGCACTGTCTGAAGCTGTTCACGGTAACTGTCCAAGCGCTTGCTCCTGTCACCTGGCAGCATGCGTTGTCCCAGACGCTCTGTAGTGCAGGGGCAGACCTTGACCTCACTGGTATGACCCACGGAGACTCCTTCTAAATCCCCAGGGGACTTTCTAAGTAGGGAAGGCGCTGATCTGTGTCTTGTGCGTTCCTTGTGTCTGGAAGCATGAGAGGCAGCTATGAAAAGGTTCCTAACATTCATCTGAGCTCAGTTGTTCTTTACTTCTTTGTGGGATTCCAGCACCACGTGCTTGTGAGCTGCTTTGGTTGGTGTTGATTCTTCAGAGCAGGTTGGTGGCTTTTACATGCTGGCTTACAGAACACCGAGGTTTTATAGAGGCATCTTTCGAAGCCCTTGTGCAATTAAAAAAACCCAAATAAACAGAACAATGGAAACCAGTGGCCGCAATTACAGTTAAACAACAGTTTCCTACCCTGTTTAAAAAAAAAAAAAAAAAAAAAAAAAAAAAAAAAAAAAAACTCTGAACTTAAAAAGCAAGGGAATTTGGCATGCAGTGAGGGTGCGTGTTAAAGCCAAGCCCTGAGCAGCAGGAGTTGTGAAAACTTAAAGGCAGGTGGATGTGGCTCTCTGGAAGCACTTGGCCTTCCAATGTAGTGTGCACATGGCCTCTGTTTCTATGGTTCAGGTTTGCTTAGCTTACAGTGATGCGTGACTTTTAACCATTGAAAGAATCCTCCTTGACTACATTTCCATACTATAATGCTGTCATTGCTGAAGATCTCTTTGAATGTTATTTGATAAGGACTTCCCTTGCTAGGTGTGTTCCAGAACTGCTTTTGGAACTTCCAGGACACTGAATGTAGAGGGCAACCTGTGAGCATTTATTTTCTTCCTGCAAAGTAATGGGTGAAATAGTAAGCAAACCTGGGCGGGCAGCCTTGTGACACAGCAGTTCTGCTGTTGTGCTGTTTGCCGCCCGCCTTAGTATTTCAGTGGCTTCCTGTATGTATTTTTTTGAATGTTAAGATGGATCGAAAGGTGGAAGATTGGTAAGCATTTCAGAGTTGATGAACAGAAAGAAAGTGTGGAGTCTTTAACAGTGGAAATTTTTATTTGAAGGCATTAAATAACAATGAATTTTTAGTAGCGGGTAGCAAGTGTTTTCCAGCTGATTTTTCTGAGCCTCTTGGGCAATCCATTATGGTTTGTTCTTCTGTCTCTGACTAGAACATGGATGAAAATGAGTATTTCTCAGAGGTCATTGCAGTTTAACTTGGTGTGCAGCTAAGTGTACAATGCCTAGATATTTTTTTTTTTAAAGCAAAATCCAACAGATTTTGTCTTTTTTTTGCTTGTAGGTTTATTCTTCAGTCTAAAGGAGTCATTCATAATCAGCTTTTAGAGAAGCAGAGAATAGCAGAAGAGAAAATTAAGGAATTAGAGGTAAGTTTTTGGCCTGTAAAGGTGATGAAAACGTTGAAGGTCAACAAGGTACTGTTTGTTACATCCCTTATTTTTATGTGATACATTCTCAAGGATTGTAACTGCAGGGGAGCATGAGGTCTGTTGCAAGTAACCTAAAAGTAATTTGTGTGCCTTGGATTTTTGCTAGGTCTACAAGCTTCATGAATGTTAAGAAAGCAGGTAGGGACTAATTGTTCTCTCTGTGTCCTGATATGAAAACTGGATGTGGGGGGTTCAATTTAAATTAGTAGGAGCTAGCTTTAAAAGTATTTAGAGAATGTTTAGAGATTACTTGCAGCAGATAACTGATGGGAAGCTCTTTGCTCTGAGTATTAAAAGTTTATGTTGGGACAGGATAATTGCACAAATTCAAGGAAGAGAAATCCATTGAGCATTTCCAAATATGTAGAAATTGCATTCTATTCAGGAAGCCTGTGAGCTAAAAATGTCTGGAGTCTGGGAAAGTATTAGGAGGAAGTACCACATACGCTTACCCTGTTCTTAAACTCTGCCCAAGACTTTTACTTATGGCTGCTGTTGAAGGCTGGATCCTAGAGAGGATGGACTGTAATGATGTAATCAGAGTACTCCTGTGTTCTTATGGAGAGAGTGCTTAATGAGGCAGAGAAGAATGCCTGAGGCACATAAAGTAGTGTCCATGCAAGTTCCAGCTGTTTGAACAAGCTATTGTCTGAATCTTAAGTATCTTCTAGTGGCCCCATGAACACTTTACAGTTCTTTGGAGAAGGTGTTTAGACTTATTGGACTTCTTCCAAGGCCATTAGTATTTTTGTTCTTAATGCTCCTGAAATAGAATTAATACATAACCATTTTCCTTAGCTTTTGGAAATGACAACAAGGAAAGGTTGAATTTCATCAAGCTTCTTGTCAAATCTGTTAATGTTTTGGAGAAGGTGAGTGTGCAGACCAGGGAAGTAGGGACAAGTAGCAATAGGAAGTAGGTGCTCAGACAGGGCTGTGCAGTCTCTATTGTTTCCTACTTACACTACAGCAAAAGTCAAGTTGTGTTTTTTTAATTTGTTCTTGAAACACATTTTGCCATGGGAACTTGCAGGTTGTGTTACCTGCCATGTTTTCTGTATCAGGTAATAAGGGGTTTTGTGTATCTGGCCACCAGAACCTTTTCTACACAGGGAAAGTACTTCACGGATAGGCTGTATATGCCACCCCCTATTCATGCAGACGGCACAGTCGTTTTTATGCTTACGTGGTTATATGTGATTGTATCCTGGCTATTCTGGGACCATCCCTGAAAACAGTGGCCCTGAGCAAAACCAGAGCTGTCACTGAAGTTACAGAACTTCATTGCAATTTGCCTGCATTTGGAACTGATAGAGTGTGTTTGACAGTTTTGGCCACTGTAACCTTCAGCTGTGCATCTCAGTTTCTTCCTGTTCCTGATGGAGAATAATCTTACCTCCTGAACTTTTAGATCGCTGACTTCAGCAGAATGGATGGAATTCACCCCCCCAGATTATAACCTTTGCCATTCTTGCCCCTCAGCCTTGGAGGTGGTTGCTTCACAGATGTGTTTTTACTGTTTTGTAGCTCCATGTTGCCTCAGGTCTCTGGTTATGGCCACTGAATTGCAGTTCCCAGCAATTGTCTCAAAAGGTTGTAAGAGTGGGGAGGTTATTGCCACGTAGATTGTTTTTCTATTTAACTATAGAAAGTAAGGTTCAGATTGCTGAAACATTTGACAGTTTCTTTTAAATGAACATTCAAGTCCACCTTTTAACTGGTTTCCAGATGTCTGGCAGTTTTGTGTGAATAATATTCCTTGGACTTGGGATTCTCTAAGGAAGAGGATTAGATTGACAGTCGCTGAAAAGTGAGATTTCAAGGGAAATACCTGAGTCCACTTATCACAGGAGTAGAGGATTTTGCTCTTCTGAAAACAAGTTGTGACAGGAGAAAAGAATGTGAAACTTTGTGACCTTGCGCTCCCACTACATGGTTGTAAAATAAATGTAAGACCAAGATAACCAGGTTAAAATATCCCTTCATCAGTTGTTCAAACTGGAAAAAAAAATTAAAGCTATTTTTCACATTAACTACCTTATTTTTCATTATACGTAATACCTTACTACACTTTGCACAGTTGAATTAAGCTGGCCGGAGTAACCCTCTGGTATCCGTGCAGTGTGACTCACCTGGTTGCTCTCACAGCATGAGCTGGAGGCAATTGCATGGTGCAGTTACAGAGCTGTTGCCAAGGTACTGTGAAATGTGCACTTTTGATACAAACCTGAATTTCAGAAATGGTGTCACTGGTAGCTCAGTCCAATTCTAGAAGAGTGCAGCATAAAGTTTGGGTTCACAGCTGAACTCTTCTCAGCAGTATAGCAAGGAGAACTCCTGGCAGTTTGTGAAAATGTGGACTTCTGTCTGCTTTGGAGGTGTGAGCTGGGTTTCCTGATACTCACAGTCGTTAAAATGAACTTTGAAAGCAGGAAGGGGTTTTGCCTCTTCTTTCAGAGGTTTGTTTCTCTCTCCTCTTTCCTTTACTCCCCTCTGTTGTGTTTGCCTGTTGTTGAAGACCTGCCTTGTTTCTTTTATGTCAGCACCAGGAGTGGGCTGTGACACTGCTAGCCTGGTTGTCCCCGCTGCTCACCTCACAGCAGGGCAGTGAGGATGGCCAGGGCCGGCTTTGTACAGAGCTGTGAAAGCAAAGCTTTGCTGGAATATGCACTGCATGTCCTCTGTGAGTGGAGCTATGTGAGCATGGCTCTGAAAACCCAAAAGGGTGTAGATATGTACAGACAAACAAAGGGGCAGACATAGTCTGTCAGTCAGCACACAAAAGTTTTATCCTTCTTTTAAGGGAGGAATGTATATATGCACGTGTTTAGCAAACTTAACTTCACACTCTGTGTATAATCCTTTGGAATCCAAAGGGACTGTCTAGGCTTGTTTACAAAATGCACGTTTGCTTACAGGCTGGGCCAGTGAAGCTTACCAAAGCCTTCTTGGCACTTACAGAGGCTGAGTGTATGAGTCCATGCCATCACATGGGAAGCTTCCTGCCTAAGCGTAGCTATTGGATTTTTCCAGTCCTGATAATATCAAATTCTTCTTGTGTTTCACAGTGCAAAGGGTATGTGTAAATCTATTTTGAAAGCATTCTAAAGGGATGAGCACTGACTCTTTTTAGCTCAGCAATGTTTGTGCAGTATTAAGAGAAAAACCAAGTAATGTTTTTCTTCCCTTGTTTTTAAGGAAACATGATATGTGAGGGGTGGAACAATGCTTTGTTTCAGGAAATGTTATCCGTTTCCATTGTAGAGCTAGATGGGTTCTGTTTTTAAATGTGGCATTTTAAAAAGAACAAACTCTGATATTACAAAGACATGGAAAATTGATTCTTCGTTAGGGGTGGAGAAAGTGAATATTGCCGTGTGTTTTCTCTGATAATATCTGATAATCCCTCTCTCTCCTGCTATATTCAGCATGTTTAGTTGTCAGGCGTTGTCAGACTAAATTTCTAAAAATAACAAATAAGGGGGAGGCTGTGCTGGGCCACGTTGTTGACTGTGCCACTGAATTTAGCTCCTTCTTGCAAAGGGCAACCTGCGGCTTTCTTGGGGAATTGGATTTGGTTTTAAGCTCTGCCTGGGGCACCGCTGCGTGCCCATATCCCATGCAATTCTTTATGCACTTCTATGGAGTCTGAATGTTTAATGCTATAGGGTAGGTTGATTTCTTCTCTTTCTGTCTGAAGTTGAAAATAATATGAGGGAACGCATACACAAGTGCTAGGGACCCCAAAAAGAATTTCTAAGTGTCCAGTTGTCCCATCCCATGCAGAAAGCTTCTTAACCTTTGTTCATGATTGGAAAAAAACTGCCTCTTGTTTAAAGACTGGTCAGGTTTGGCAGGACTGCATCGTGCTGAAGCTAAGATGCCACTGAATTGTGGTACTTTGAAGTGCTTGGATGTCAGATGTAGCAGTGGGTCTTCCCTGGTTTTCCTGCACACACACCTGCTTGCACTCCGGCTGTCCATTCTGTGATGCTTTCTGGGGCTTTGGAATGGCCTCACTGCACTGGTGTGATGGCTGCACCCCTGTTCTTGCTGAGCAAGCAGGGTGTCTGCTGGCTGCCACAGCATGGTTTTCCTTCCCTGGGGCAGCTAAGGCTGAAGTGGGTTAGGTGTGTCTGGGGAGCAGTGCCAGAGTCTGAGAGCTGGTGCTTTGTACTCTCAGTGTAGGCATGGCCTGCTCCGTGGCAGTTCTCTGGACAGTCCTTTGGTTTTTGTGCTGAAACTGTCCATGTGGAGGCCAATTCAGAGGGTAGCTTTAATGATGTGCAAACAAATTTCTTGAGATGTGTAGGATGTCCTGCAGACCGTTGGCGACCACCAGAAGGTAACAGTTTTTTGGCCGATTTCTTCCTGAGATTTGCAGCACAGGAGCTCTCATCCTATAGTTGGAGTGGATAGGCCAGCACCCAGGAATGTGTGGTGTGCTTCTTAAATAAACAGGGGAAAATAAAGAGTGCTTGTATTTGGCTTGCAGGGGGAAAGCTTCAAGAATAGCCCTCTATGATTTAGCCTAGAGCAGATTTTGCTTTGGAAGAGTGTGTTTTTCTCTATTGCATTGCTGGCATATATCCATGTGCTCAGGATGTGATTTAAATGTGTTGTCACGGCAGCCCCCTAGCTTCTAAGGACAGCCCTAAGTACGCATATAGAAGATGTCAGACCCTGGCTTGGTCTCAGTCTTTTGGCATTATGGCCTCATCTCCTCCAAGGAAAGCTGCCATGCTTCTGTCCTTGTTGCTCATCCAGCAGCCTGAATTATGCTCGGGAGCTTCATAGCTCTCCCTGGCCATGAAAAGGCCTTGGGTCCAGGATGAAAGCTTCCAGAGGTAGCTTGTTATCAGCATGGGGGCATCCACAGCTGCTCCTATAGGAAAGCAGAGCACAGGCAGAGCTGTTGGCATGCGTCTGTTTTCCACCAGCAGGCTTGTTGTGAAGAAAGCAGTACTGAAGCTCATTTGTTTTTTTTCCTGTAGGCTGTCTTATAGCGGAGAAGAATTTTTCTTCTCCTTTGAAAAGGGAAATAACCTGAACAATGAACAAAACAAACCTTAAATGTAACATAATGATGAAAAGGTTGAGAGTGTTGGAGCTAATGCTCTTGGGACAGAACCTTCTTAATGGAGAAGTCCTCTGACGCTGGACTGGTGCCATACAAATTTAAGGTAAATATTGGGTATGGGTAATGCTGCTCTAGTTCTTTCTGTCTCTTGGATCGACTCTGCTGGTGGGAGCCCAAGCAGCATGCTTACCCCTTGCTTCCAGGGCTCTGGATGGATCTGATGACTTCTTTCTTTAAAGCCTCACAGCCCATCTTAAAGATTGCTTGTGAAAAGTGAAGAAGGCAGTAAGAGGGTTTCTTTCTTACAGCCTACCTTACGTGTATTTTGTGCTGTTTTCCTTCTATCCAGATCACATAATTTCACTCTCAGGTAAATGAAAGTTGGTTGTGTGCAGTTCGTGTCCTGTAGCTTTACAAGGGAACAAATACTCTTCATTAATTGCAAGGAAGAAGTTGTATTTTTTTTATACTGGTCCACATCCCTATGCTAGATTTGTTAGATAAAGGTAGATATGTGCTCTGCTCTGAAACTTGCTTAACAAGTTGGTCATATGTTAAGTAGTGCAGAAGTCACCAGTTGCAAAATGCCAAGTTGTAACCTCACAGATGGAGGAGAAGGAAAATAATCACATTTAAAGGGAATCCCCGGCTCTCAGAAAGGATCTTCCACCAGTTCAGATGCAGAATGGCTTATGAAAACTCCTCTTCCTGTTTTTTGTGAAACGTGATTGTAGGTGATGCTCATTTGGGTAGAATGACCTGAATTTAAAGCGTCATGTGTATGATGCACACAGGGCTGGAGTTTTCATTTGCAGCAGTCGTTCACAGCACAGTTTTCAACCTTCCCAAATTTTGCAAGGAACGAGTTAATTAGTAATCGTGTTACTCTTCGTTGCGCGACGTTACTGCAAAGTAAGCACACAAACTAGATGAAAGGGCAAAGGCCTCATGAAGGGGGAACCAGGATTTGGCAGCTTTTTTTTCTCCCTGCTATTCCTGCCTTTATTTTTTGTTGGATAATCGTAGATTATAAAGGCAATATAATAATTAATATGTATGTTGATTGCTTCCTTTAATACCCTTCAGAACTTTGTTACAGAGACACTTTCAAAATAAGTTTTATCCCAGAACTTACTTTGGGCTTTTTCGTTTTGATCTGACACACAAATCTAATGGAAAAAGCTTTTCACAGCACACTGTGCCAGTGCTTTGGCATTCCTTTGTCAGTCAGGGGAAAGTGAAGAACATTACGCGCTAATAGAAAGCACTTCTTCCTCTGTCTAAATGGTTTTGTCCATCCAGGAGCATGCGTTTTGTCATCAGGATCTGAAAATGTTGCTTGTTTCCTCTGCTTAGCATTGAGCTGCTCTTACGTTATGTTACATTACATTGAAATCATTTGAACACCAAACTGATAGATAAGTCTTTCTTTGTCATTTTAAACCAGGGTCTGATTCATTGTCAAAGCTCTTCTTTGTACTTAGGGCTGTGGAAATAACCAAAGCAATGAGCGGAGCTGGATGTGGGTCCCTCTCCAAATTCCTCCTTGCATGAGTAATAGTTAGTCACAAACCCAGCGCCGCTGTGCCTGCCTGAGTCACCCGGCCCCGAGCGGTCGGTCCTTGCTGCCCTTTGTGCCTGGTGATTCCAGGGCTCTGGGCAGGGGGATTACACGTACCTGCCGCCCCCATCTCCTCTGTCTCGCCCGGGGAGAACAGGAAGCGATTATTTGGAAAGCGTGCTGCTGCGTGTGGGAGGCCTGACCCAGCCCTGAGTCAGCTTTGTGGAGCCACACCTTGCTCACCAGGTATGCGGGAGGCTGTAATGACTTCCTGCTGGCCCTGTGCTGGTCGGGTCGCTGCACTGCTCTGCCCAAAGCACGCTCCTGGGGAGACGTGGCCGTGTCCTCCCTTCTGCCTGTGAGCCCACGGGCATTGACTGGGGGAGTTCTGGCTAGTCAGGCATTCATTTCTTCCGGTTGCTGACTTTCTGGGTCTTCTACCTTTACAGAAGTAGTTTTTCTTCAAAAATAGCCTCCTCTGGCCTGAACTGTATGAGCAAAATGGAGATGTGGTTTGGCTTGTACAACAGCCGTGGTGCTAGCAGGTGCTCTGATCTGCCACGCTGGCTCTGCAGGAATGTAGAAACTGAAGCACTGAGCGAAGGAACTTACCATGTTTTGCAAGAGGCACATTTCCTCCCAGGCAGAATGTGGGGATTTCAGCTCTGGGGTGAGTTTCCTCCCCAGTTCTCTGTATATGACATGACTGCTGTCATGAGGCTGCCAGCAGTGTGGTATCGGGCTTGGAGCAACGTGTCTGAGAGATGTCCTCTAGAAGGGTGATTTTTCCAAGAAGGAGTATTCCAATAGGAGTCTGCACTGCAAATATATTTCTGCTGCCACCTACTGAAATGTTCCCATCAGCTTTCCCTGCTAGCCACCTCTGGGGTAGGGTGCACAAGTTCAGTGGAACAATCCATCATTTCCTGATCACAGAAAGCACCTGTCTCCACCTCTAATTAACGTGCTGCCATGTGGCTGACATGACAGTTATGTGTGGCATGCCTGGGCTCTGTTGCAGAGGGTCCTTGCAGTTGTTCCCCTGCCTGTTACCTTGCCCCTTCTCTTGGAGACCTGCCTCCCTTGGTACCACACTGGAAAACAGTGAATACTTTCTCAGGGCACGTGTGCCTCAAAGCACTGCAGAGATGATGTTGGAAGCCCTGCTGGCAGTGCAGTAGGTAGGACTTGCTCGGGATGGGGGCAGGTTTGTACCAGCATTTCTTAAGCTGAGCAGTGGGCCCAGGTGAACCTCACAAAGTTCAACAAAGCCGAGTGTACAATCTACACCTTGGTGCCAGCAACCTTTGCTATCAGTACAAGTTGGGGGACAAAAGGATAGAGCACAGCCCTGCTAAGAAGGACTTTGGGTTACTGCCGGATGGCAGCTGGACATGAGCCACCACTGTGCCCTTGCAACCATAGCCTGGGTGCACCCAAAGTGGCAGCCAATAGGACAAGGGAGAGGATCTGCTCCTCTGCTCTCTGCTGTGAGACCTCACCTGGAGTGCTGCATCGGGACAGGGAGTGTTCAGCACAGGAGAGACGTGGAGCTGCTGGAGCACATCCAGAGGATGGCCCAAAAATGCTCCCAGAGATGGAGCACCTCCCTGTGAGGATGGGCTGAGAGAGCTGGGGCTGTGCGGATGGAGAAGGGAAGGTGAAAGTGGACTTCTGGTATCTGAAGGGGCTGTAAGAAGGAAGGGGATGTTCTCCTTAGCAAGGACTGCTGTGGCAAGATGAGGGAAATGGTTTCAAAATAAAAGAGGGGAGACTTAGATTAGATATAAGGAAACAGTTTTTTATACTGAGGGCGGTGAGGCACTGGCACGGGGTGCGCAGAGAAGCAGCGGTGCCCCGTCCCTGCAGGCAGCCAAGGTCTGGCTGGATGGGTTGCGAGCACTGATGGGCTGCAGGTGTCCCTGTGCTCTGCAAGGGCTTGGATTAGATGGCCTTTGGGGGTCCCTTCCAACGCGAACAGTTCTATGATTCTAGATCTCCTTCCTAATAGGTGGACTGTGCTGCCTCTCTCTAGTTCAGGCTTGAAAGTGATTGAGTTTCCCCATTGCCTCGTGGAAAGAGTAAGTGAGGGAAAACCCAAGGACATGAATCATTGCTTCTCCTCCTTGGTGGGTGGCATCATCATGCTGCTGTCAGTGGCTGTCGTCAGGAACCAGCTGTGGTCCTTTCCTATTGCAGTTCACTCTTAAGCAAACTACAGGCAACTTCCTGAGAGCAATAACCCTGCTGCATGGAAAGTCTGAAGTGCATCTAAATATTTGGTGGTTGCTGTGTCATTCCCAGTGTCAGTATACCACACCATTCTCCAGGGTGAGGCCGCGGGGCATGGGGCTGCCCTGTGTGCTGCCCATGGGCTTTTTGTGTCTCTGCTGCAGAATGGCTGAGTGTTGTTCAGGAGATCCTCCTTATCATGGAGTTTCAAGTGGAAATCTCATTGGGCACAGCGCATCTCTTGAGCACAGTGAGACCCTGGGCAGGAGAGCTGTGTGCTGTGGCCTGACCCCACGACAGCCCTGTTCCTCTGGAGAAGGGCTCTCTGCAGCTGAGGGTGCATTCCCTGCTCTATCATGGGATCTGCTTATCACTTTCCCAAAGAGTGTGCACACGGAGACTGCAAGGAATGCAAAAAATGACCTGATTTAACTTTAGGGATAGTGAAACTAAGCTAGCACGTTTATTGAGACTGTCACAAGATGAGTTATATCAGGGCACCTATTTGAGGCACTGCATCATGCCTGAAGACTCCAGGGCATTCTTCCGCAGCAATCTTCTTCTGTGTGTGGTAGGGGTGTGCCAGGGAGGGCTCTGGTAGGGACCTGAATGTGTACCATCCTCACACGTTGGGAGGTGTAGGAAAGGAGTGTTTAAAAAAAAAAAAAAAAAAAAAAAAAATACAATGTGAGATTGCACATCCACAGAGCCATGTGTGTTGGAAAAGGCCACCCCCTAAAGTGGGCTCCTGACAGGGGGTTATACAGGAAAGCATCCAGTGGGTTCCGAGTATCTCCAGAGAAGGAGACTCCATCACTGCTCTGGGCAGCCTGTCCCAGTGCTCTGTTGCTCTCAAAGAAGTTCTGTTGGTCACCAGAGCACCGGGTCCTTCTGTGCAGAGCTCCTCTGCAACAGCTTGGCCCCTAACCTGTGCTGATGCATGCAGTTATTCCCCCCCAGCTGTAGGGCCATACTTGCCTTTGGTGAACCTCATAATTTTTCTCCCCACTCAACTCTCAGCCCGTCCAGATCTCACTGCAAAGCAGCATAGCCTTCTGGTGTGTCACCCACTGCTCTGAGCTTTGAATTGTCCAATATCATTCCATTGCTAGATTCTTCAATTTGCTGGAGATGTTTTTATTTGAGTTTAGTCACCTCATACTTCTGGTTGCAGGCCACTGATTTACAAGCTGAGGTAAGGAGACAGAAGTAAAATTTGAAGAGCAAAAAAAGCAGAAATTGAATGATAAGCTGCTGTTTGAAAAAGGGTAGCACCTGTGAGTTCTAGGCATAGTGCAGTCCAAATAAATACTAGCTGCTGTCCTTTGGTTTCTTGCTGAGCACAGCAGTGCTGTGCTGTCTGTTGGAGCTGAGCATCCTGGCCCCAAACTCCTGCATGGAGCTGACAGCCCTGGGCAGCACTCCGAAGGCAGCTATGCCCCGAACATGGTGCTGTGTGAATATGGTGCTTTGATCATCTGAATCTGGTCCACAAGGAGCTGATGAATGTTTTTTTTCTTGCTGTGGAATCTGTGGATGCTGGCTCTTTAATGTGACAGGAATGCGCAGTCTGGATGTGTCATCGTGGACAAAGCCTGGCTGCTGCTCTCAGTGTGATGCAATAGCGGCGGAGGTGGGAGGTTTATGCAGTGTCAGGAGGTCGCTGCCTACATCTGCTAACCACAGTGGCCGTTTCTCAGGGCTGTGACCTGCAGGTGTATTTGCCCTAAATCCAGAATTTCCGCAGCAGCCGCTGAGAGCACATAGCGTGGAGCTGAACAGGGAGCAGACTGGGAGGTTACCTGCAACAGGGAGCAAAGTTGAAGCTTTGGGGTACTTTTGAAGTACTTAGGGCATTGCTTTCATTGTGTGCACAAGCACCTGGGCACAGACCTGCCCCTGTGGTGCAGAGTGGAGCCTTGAGGGTGCTATCTTCTCCAACCCCCAGCTGAGGCTGGGCATTCTGGTGCTCCGGGCACTGGATGCATTGTGCCAGGTTGGCACGTGCCATTCCTAGCCCTTGCCCCATACACAGGGTCTAGGAGGGTTGCAGGAGTGCCTTGAGATGGGGAAGGGTCCCAAGAACTGGAGGGTTGGGGTGAGCAGGGCCTGGGGGCAGCCCAGGAGAGCCCCAGCATGGCTACAGGGGCACTGAGAGGTGCAGGGAGGACTGACCCTGCGAACAGCTTCATGAGCAGGAGGGATGTGCTCTGCTATCTGGAGAGCAGGTCTTGGCTGTGGGTTTTGACCCTCTTTCTTGGTGCCAGGGAGCTGTTAGTGGTTCCAGAAGGCAGATTTAAGTGAAAATATTTTTTAGGGCTAGCTTTTGGAGACATCATGAAGTCTGTGGTTTGCTTTGCTGCCAGTTTCCTGGTTGGGAAGGAGAACTTTTTGGCTATAGAATTAGTGTAAAGAAATCATGAAACTGCACACTTGGAAGCATTAACTGCACTGGCTTTCTCCAACTCTGCTTTCTATCAACTGCTATTCACATAGCCTGGGCCTTGCTAGCTGCAGTGGCAGCAGTGGCTGTCTCGCATGTTCCAGCGGGGGTGGCAGTGCCCTTCTGTGCAGGGGAGCAGCTGAGTGGGAGGGGTTGAAGCGGCTGTCTCTGCAAGGGGTGGCTGAGGTGGAATCTGATGGGTGACAGCCTGAGGGTGAGGGTGCAGGAGTTTGTCCTGTTCAGGAGCAAGGCAGCTGGTTGGATTTCAGTATGCGTATTGAGGATGCTGCCCTCTTGGAAATTTGTTGCTGCAAATCCTGTTATGTCTCTGAGTGCATTCAGTCGCCTTCTGGGCTGCCTCCTGCTCCTCCTGCAGCGAAGGCTTCTTCTGAGGCTGTAGCCTCAGGTCATTACTCCTTGTGTGAGAGATGCTAGAAATGTGGATCACAGCAGCAAGACAGTGTTTTGAATCTTTGGGAGTGGAGAGCAGCTGACAGAAATCAGAGCTGGAGAAAGTGCTTCTAAAACGACTATGCATTTAATGCCTCCCAGTGTGCAGTTCCATCATTCCTTTAATGCCAGGCAATACCAGGTGCAGGAATTGCAGAGATGGAGGCTGGGAGGCCACAGAGGGCGTTCCTTGCACAGCTAGTGGCTACTAGCAACCCAGCAGGGCCAGCCAGGCTGGAATGGGCTCAAGGATGACTTCAGAGCCTTGATGCCAGCCCCACACGGCAGCCTGGAGGGGTGGGGATGTGTCAGCCCCGCTGGCTCACAACGCTGCTCCCCGGGAAAGAGCATCAGAGACACTGAGTTTCCTGTCTAGACCCCGGTAATTGTGGTGAGAAGGCAATTGGTACAAGTTCCTGCTCCCCCTCCTGTGGTTACCTAAGCAGAAGCCATGCTACAGCTCCACAGGAAGGAACACTTTGCTTCTGCGGTGCATCTTGGAAATACAAATCCTGGCCTTCTCAGGGCTGCCAGTGTCCCCAGCAGCACAGTGCTGTGTAAGGACCGCATGGGCACCGTCCTCATGGCAGCAGTGTGCCAAGTCTGGTCCCTGCCTCAGCCCCTTGTGCTTGAGAAGGAGGGGCTGGAGTTCCTGTCCCCAGATGTGAAGTCCCTCAGCGTCATGCAGAGCAGCATGAGAACAGCAGTGGCTGGGGACGTCCTGCCCTGCTTGTGTATCAGTGCCGGCAAGGCATCCGCGCAGGGACCCACGCTGGGCCGCCTCCCAGCAGCTTCCTGAAAAGCAGCTCTTGTAGCAAGAGGCATCCCACGTGTCTGCGACCACAGCAGGGAGACAAGGAGCCCTTTACTGTATCCCCAAGCCCTAGCTGTTGTTAACAACCTTTACTGTTTAAATGAAAGTTCTTCAGTGTTTAGAAATGGGAGCAGAAGGGATGTCCTCATGGCATGGGAATTTCAAGCGGGTGTACAGAAGAGTTGCAGTGGGTCAGCTATGGGAGTGCGGATGGCAGCAGGACTGCACCGTGTGTGAATGGTTTTGCTTCTGTGTTACACACCCCAGCACCCAGCATTCTCACAGTGTTGAGACCATTGGCAGAGCACCCCATTGGCCTTTTTTGTCACCCTTTGCTGCTGACAGTCACTGTCCCATGGCACATGCACAGCCCACCTGGCCTTCCACTAGCAGCTAGGTGCCATGAGCACAGGCTGGCACCAGCTTCTGGTTTTACATCACCCAGTTCCCACACCATACCTGAGCCCTGCTGCTGCCCTGCTCCAGTGAGGTGACGCTGGGGGTGAATGCCCCTGACTGCACCTCCTGTAGCTGGGCAGTGCTGGGAGCAGTGCAGCTCTTCTTAGTGCTGGTGGAATTCGGAGGTCATTCACATCGTACCGGGTTCCTCTGCCTGTGGTTGGGAAGTGGTTCGATGGAGATGTGCCGTTGTAGCCCAGGGAGCAAACATGCCCCGGGTGCATCCAAACCAGTGTGGGCCAGCAGGAAGAGGGAGGGGATCTGCCCCTCTGCTCTGCACTATGAGACCTCACTTGGAGTGCTGCATCCAGTCCTGAGGGAGACCTCAGCACAGGGGAGACATGGAGCTGTTGGAGCAGGTCCAGAGGAGGGATGGAACACCTCCCTAGGAGGATAGGCTGAGAGAGCTGGGGCTGTGCAGATGGGGAAAAGAAGGCTCTGGGGGAGCTGAGAGCGGGCCTCTGAAGGGGCTGTAAGAAGGAAGGGGGCAGACTCCTTAGCAGGGACTGCTGTGTTAGGACAAGGGGAAATGGTTTCAATCCAGAAGATTTAGACAGATATAAGGAACAAATTCATTACAGTACTGGCAGGGAGGCACTGGCACAGGGTACCTAGAGAGGTGGCAGTGCCCCGTCCCTGCAGACAGCCAAGGTCAGACTGGATGGGCTGTGAGCACTGATGGGGCTGTGGGTGTCCCTGTGCACTGCAGGGGATGAACTGCATGGCCTTTGGGGGTCCCTTCCAACACAAACGGTTCTGTGATGCCCCAGGCTGAGGCCCACCTCCTGTGGTGTTAAGGATCACCCTGCTGGCACCCTTCAGCACAGGGCTGCACTGCGTTCATGGGGACAGCCCTTGAGGCATGGGCAGGGCTGCCTCGGGAGCATGTCCCACAGTAGTTCCAGTGGGCTCTGCTGAAGCACCAGGCACTGGTGTGCCCTGCACCAGGGGCAGCTCTGGGACAGCATGGGGACAGAAATGCGTTCTGCAGGCCTGGCACCCATGAGAGACTGTTGTGTCTGTCGTTTGGAAACCCAGAGAAAATAGTCAGGAGAGCCAAGTGCAGATTTTCCAGTCACCTAGGAGAACCCAGACTAGCAGGAAAAAATGCTGCCTGTTGAATTCCTATCTTAGGATGCACAGCTTCGGTCTGCTTCCCTGCCAAGCCTGGGATAATGAGAGATGATTAAAGAAACACACGTTCTATGGTGACAGCAGGGGATTTCTGAACACACAGCAGATAGAAAGGAGGGTCTGGTTTCTGAGGATGCCTAGCTGGGAAAGAACCTTCTTAACCTGAGCGTGAAGGGGTTTCAGTGGCACTGATGGCAGCACAAGTTGTGGTGCATAAATTAATCTCTGGACTCCAAACATGATGGGATCTCATTTCCTTTTCTTTATTGCTGCAGTTAATTTAGCAGACCCTTTGTAGCTCTGCTGTTGATGCAGCCCAGCAACTCTGAGGAGGTTTCAGAGGGAACAAAATTCCTGTCTATGTGACCACAGCCCAGCCAGAAAGGCAAAATGCTGGCACTTCCAGGATGTGTCTGGGAATGACTTCCCTCCTGGGGAAGCAGCATGTCCTGCACCCTCAGAAGTGCTGGGGCTCTGCCCTGGACGTGCTCACTGCTGCCGGTGCCAGGCCAGACATTAACTCTCCCCTGGGTTTCTGTCTTGCAGCAGAAGAAGTCCTACCTGGAGCGGAGCGTGAAGGAAGCAGAAGATAACATTAGGGAGATGCTGATGGCCCGGAGGGCGCAGTAGATGTGAGTTCCTGTTGGGCCACGGATGGACCTGTGCTGCTCTCTGGGTGATGCTGACAGCTCTGCTGTGATGGCTGTTACCTGGCAGATCTAATAAAACCCTGCTGCAAAGCCCGTGTTGGCTCACTGTGTCTGCTGGCTGCCTCTGTCATATGGCAGCTGCCTTCCTTGCTGAGCTTTGACGAATAAAGGAGGGGCAGGACTTGGGGTGGGTGCCCTTGGGGACATCCTACTTTCCTTGCGCCCCCATTGGCGGACAGTGTGATCAAAGCAAGCTTGCACCAGTTGCCTCCCACTTCTCCCTACTCCTGGCTGCTGTTAATGGGATTTTTCAGTGGTTTTCCACCAGCAGCTTGTTGGGATGTCACTGTGGCTGAGCTGTGCTGGACGGGCGCAACGCTGCCTGCCTTAGCACCATGCCTGTGCACTGGCCATCTGCCCTGTGCAGTGTGAGACAGCCCTGCTGTTGGCACTCGTGTGGTATGGGCCACTCCTGTTGGTGTCTGTGCATACGTGTGTGCATTTGTGTCTGCTGCATCTCACTTCCAGCCCATGTCCAGCACTGCTGCCCGCCAGCACCAGCTGGCTACTGGTGTGCTGCTTGGCAGCCCCACACAAATGTGATGGGGTGGGTGCATCATGAGCACCCTTGTTCAGGTGCTCATCCGTGTTGACCCTGGGCACAGAGCAGACCTGGTCTGGGCAGGGGAGCTCTGCACAGAGCTGGGGCTGAGCTTCTCCCCAGTGCCCAGGCCCAGTGCTGGCCCAGCATGACACAAGGGAAGGCTCTGACCTGCTTGCTGCAGTCCTGATGAAGCCCTCTCCAGCACTGTCAGCCCGATTTCTCCTCATCATATCAGGCAGTTTCTTAGCACTACATTAATCCATTGTTTCTTACCCACTTATTTACCTCTACTGCAGCCAAGACTCTGCAGCAGTGCCATGATGGAGCAGTGATGGATCAGCACACAGCTAGGAACTGCTGGTGCTGCCTCCTCTCAGCTCTCTGTCTTTCCAGGACCTGTCTGAGGGTCCCAGGTCCCAGCAGGGGCCCTTCCAAAATTATCTTCACCCTCTTAGCATACCATAGCAGGAGTGGCCCTGAGGAAGCAGAGGGCTTGATGGGACAGCCCCACGCAGGGCAGTGGTCAGTACTGTCAGAAGCAGGCACTCCATCCTCCTCCTTTCCACCCTGGCTGCTTTCACTGCACTGCCACAGCTTACGCAAGAGATTTCTGCAGAAACCCCACAGATGCTGGGAGCAGCAGTGCCAGACGCTGTATGCCAGGCCCCAGCAAGGGGCAGAGGCACATATTTCTGCAGCAGAACTGCTCAAAGCTGAGTCCAGCATTGCTGCACTGCAGTCAGAGCACGCAGGAGGCTGAGAAGAGACAGTGATGGGGAAAGCACACCCTCTACGGGACAGATTTATTGAAACAATTGGGACTTAGCAAATAAAATCAACTGTTGGCTTTAATTATTGCGTATATCTTCTTTTCTAGGACTAGGAAAATTTCAACTGATAAATATTTCATCAGAATGCCTTTGGCTGAAATACACCATGAGCACATTCTTCAAAGTTACAACAAAAGTTTTAGAAATGTTAAAAAGGGATTTTCCTTTACTAAAATAAAGGAGTGCACCCCCCCACCCCAACAAGGCGCTAGGACTGACAGACAGGAACTCTTGGCTGTGCAAAGCAGAGCGTTGATTACAGTAACAGAAAGGAGTCAGGAAAGGAGTGGGGAGACTGCATAGCACTCGTGAGAGGTACGGCGGCTCTGGCGACTCAGGTCAGCATGTCCCAGAGGCAGCAGCAGCAGAGCGCAGTCCAGCATGCCGTCAGGCAGGCGCTCTCCCCCGAGTCGTCCCTCCGCCTCTCCTCCACGACGTACACTGCGGGGACAGAAGAGCCATCAGTCGGTGCCCGAATGGCCGCAGCGCCCAGAGGTGGCCCACATCGTTCTGTAGCTTGGGAGCAGCCTCCAGCTCAGGAACAGGGACGGGAAAAATTAACTGAACATCAATTAAAGTAAATCTGAGTAGTGAGAAAGACAAACATAATCTCAACACCTTTCCTCCCTCTCCCCAGCTCAGCATCACTGACCCCTCCACTTCCTCTTCCCTGCTCAGAGACAACGATGGTGAAGGGCAGCTGCTGTCAGCACACAGCTGTTCCCCCTTCACTTTGCTCTTCAGCCTTCCTGCATCTTCCCTTGCTCCTGCCAGGTGGTGCAAGCTGTGTAACTGCTTGCGCAAATGGGGAGCTGGGGTTGCTTCCCTGTCCCTACAGAGCCACCGGTGGCTGTGGCCAGCAGGGACCTCCAGCTCCATCTGCCACATCCCCGGCTCAGGCAGGGAAACCCTGGTCAGGTGCCCAGGGCCACACACAGGCAGCTTCTGCACAGCTCCAAGGAGAACACTGCAGCCTCTCTGGCCAACCTGTGCCAGTGCTGGTTGCCTGTGCATACACAGGTGTTCCACAGTAGCCAGAAGGAGCCTCCTGTTTGTGCCCACTGCCTCTTGTCCTGGCTCTGTCCTCTTTGCACCTGCCTTCAGGTGTTTATAGACAGTGATGAGATCCGTCTGAGCCATCTCTTTTCCAGGATCAACCGTCCCATCTCTCAGCCTTTCCTTGTAGGGGAAGTGCTCCAGCCCCTTCATCACCCTCACGGCCCTTTGTTAGCCTCTCTCCAGTAGCCCCACATCTGTCCTGGGCAGCCCAGAACTGGAGCCAGCTCTCCAGCTGTGGCCTCACAGGAGCTGAGCAGAGGGGCAGCACCACCTCCCTCCCCTGCTGGCAGCACCAGGCCTAACGCAGCCCGGGACACCTTTGGCCCTTGCAGCACAGGCGCACTGTTGACTCGTATTCACCTCAGGGTCCCCCCGCACCCCCAAGCCTTTCCTGCCAGGCTGCTTCCAGCTGGGTGCCCCACCGTGTCCTGGGGCCTGGGCTTGTTCCCCCCAGGCAGGGCTCTGCCCTCCCCTTTCCTGAGCTGCAGGAGCTTTGTGGCAGCCCATGGCTCCAGCCTGCCCGGGGCTCTCTGGATGGGGACACAATCTTTTCCTCAGTCTTCCTTTCATTATGATGTTCTTGGAGTAGCCCTTCTCAACATCCCTGTTCAGATTCATCTCTGTTAGGGCTTTAGCCTTCCTAACTTCATCCCTGGGTGCTCAGACAGTGTCTCAGTGTTCCGCCCAGGCTCTTTGTTCTTTCTTCTACGACTGTTCATCTCTGTAGCCTTCCTGGCACTTCTGCCTGACTTCCTGTTCTTAGGGATGGATCACTTTTGAGCTTGGAGGAGGTGGCCCTCAAACATGAACCAGCTTGCTTGGGTCCCTCTGCCTTATCCGAGCAGACTCTTCTAAGCAGATCCTCAAAGAGGCCAAAGTCTGCTACCCAGACATCTAGGGTTGTGAGCTTACTGTGCACCACTCTCCCTGATCTAAGGAACATGAACTCCATCACCTCACAGTCACTGCAATCAAGGCTGCATTTGACCTTTATGTTCCAACAAAACCCACTCTGCTGGCAGCTACCATCCATAAGATCACCTCTCCCCATCGGCTCCTGTCGTCTGCAGAAGGATCTTATCATTAGTGCATTTCAGGAACCGGACTGCTTGCTTCCTGCTGCAGCAGATATTGGAGTGGTTGAAGTCCCCACGAGGACCAGAGCTGGTGAACATGAGGCTGCTCCTATCTGTCAATAGAGGGCCTCATCTGCCTGTTTTATGCGGTCAGGTGACTCCTAGTAGACACCCGCTGTAATGTCACCTATCTCTATTTTCCCTTTAGTCTTAACCCATAAGCTCTTGGCTGACTGTTCATCCATGTCCACGCAAACCTCTATGCACTTCAGCTGTTTTCTCACATAAAGGGAAACTTCCACTTTTGCAGCCTGTCCTTCCATGGCAACACACCAGCCACAGCCACGGCAGCCACCCAACCACGTCCCTGTGAGCACCACGGCAATGTTTGGCAGTGGAGGGCTGCAGAGTGCCCTCTGTGAGCAGAGTCCAGCACTGCCCCACGTCAAAGCAGAGCTCCTGCTGCTCCCAAAGGGACCAGACACTGCCAGGGTGCAGCATGAGTGACGCTAGGGAAGGCAGACTTAAGGAAGGGAAAAGGACTTCTCAGCTGTGGTATTTGAGGGAGAGGGAATGGGAAACGTGAGTGAAACAGCCTTGCAGACACCCAGGTCAGGGCAGGAGGATGGCAGCATGTGCTGCAGGGCACAGAGCAGAGGTTCCCTGTAGCCCCAGCGAGGCCATGGCAGAGCAGGCTGTCCCCTGCAGTCCACAGGCACTGTGCAGAGAAGACGTCCATGTGCAGCAGGGGCAGACAAATTGGTAGAGACTTAAGTGTTCTGGGTTGCCCACAACCTCCACTCCTGGTTCTCGTGCACCACTCAGAAGAGGAGGCAGAAGATTGTGGATGGGAGTAAGGTGTTTTGGTTTGCTTTTAGTTCACACTGCTCTAGTCTGTTATCAATAGGCAATAATTACATTAATCTCCCTTATGCTGAGTCTGTTTTTCCTATGACAATAACTGGTGAGTTAATTCTCTGTCCTTATCTCAACCTATGAGCCTTTTTTCCATTATATTTTCCACCTTCTGAGGAGGGAGAGTCAGAATGGTATGGTGGTCCTTAGCTGCCCATCAGTGTTAAATCACTACATACCAACAAGACTGTAGCCCTGCAACTGCACTCCGAATTTGGCTTGCTCATTCTCCATCCTACATGCACTTGAAGTGCTCTGGTCCTGTTCATTTCCATACTGGTTGTTATGAAGGGGGGATGGAGCAGGCTGTCAGTGCTCCCAGCAAACGGTGCTGAGCAGCAGGAGCTGCTTTAAATGCATTTTCCCAAAAGTGCCACCAACCTCACAGATGCACTCAGCTGTGCCCTGCAGTGAATTCATCACAGAACTTTGCCACCTCCACTCATATAAGGAGACAAAAGTCCCGGGAATGGAGTAAGAAGGCTTGGAAAAAAATGCAGGTGGGTTCCTTGCCACTGGGTCACTTTCATACACAAACAGAAATTTTAAAAAAAGAAATTTAAAATAGAATTTTAGTACAAGTTGACAAGGACTAGAGGACACCAACTTGTATAGCTACAGTGCACTTGCGTTTATCTTTACTGGCAACACTGAGTCAGGTTGTTTCCTTTTGGTTCCTCTTCACTGAGCTTGGAGATCACACCTGAAACCACAGCACAATTTGAAGGCAGGCACATAACATTCCTTGGGTCTGTTTGTTATGCTCTGCATGAGACATACAGGCAGCCAGCGCTGCTGAACGCTGCTGAACTCACGGGGCTGACAAGCAGAGGTCTGGGCAGGAAAAGGTGCACCTTATCAGCCTGGTGATACTCCATCCTGCTACCACTGCACTTCAAAGGTGGGGCACAGAGCAGCAGAGCCCAGAAAAAAAAAACAGATATGTACCCTCAGGCTACAGCCTGCATCCCCAGCCTCAGACAGCCCCCCTCTCACCAGATGCAATAACAGAGGAAGCATCTCCTGCCACGCGGACACAGCACAGCCAAGCTCCAGCAGAGTCCCCACACATCTCAGCCAAAGCACAACAATCCATTCTGCTCCTCTGTCCGTGACTTCACAGCTACATATGAGCACGCAGTTCCATTGAAAGCTGCCCTTGGCCCAGCAATGGCAGGGTGGAAGCAGGCAGCCACATTCTGTGCTGGCACAGGTGCGCCAAGTGCCCTGCTCCTCCAGAAACAGAGCCTGCCCGTGACCCTACCACCCCTGCAGAGCTCACGCACACACCCACACCTCCTGTCCCTTGGGGTGAGGCGCCCGGGCAGCATGCAGCCGTGGGGCCAGCGAGGGGAGGCTGCACGTGAGGCTGGGGCTGTGCTCCACTGCAGCACAGAGCAGAACCAGGGCAACGACGCCTGAGCCCGGCGTTCCGGGCCTTCTCCAGGGACCTCTTCCACTCCTTTAAAAGGCTGGACCACACGCACATCCCCTCTAAAGGCGTGGCCTAAGAGCTGTGATGGGCGGCGAACCCTGCCCCACACCGTGCCTTTGTGCTGACACTGCCGCAGGACCACGCTATTCAGTAAGGAGAGTAGCTGAACAAGTTCAGCTTGGAAAGACTGAAGGAAGGAGCCGAGTTTCACGCTGGGAAAAGCCTTCAAGCTTTTTTTTTTTTTCTTTTTTCTTTTTTTCTTTTTTTTCCTGTGGCAGATCCACAAGGTCTGAACTTTTTGGTGCCTTTGTTTCCTCTGAGAAGGGTTCCATTAGAATGAGCAAAGACAAAACATTAACAAGCAACCCAGTACAAAAAGATGATGTGCAGTTCTTGAGCAGCACACACTGCCTGCCGAAGGGCACATAGGAAGGGCAAGAGCTCCTTGCCAGAATGGAAAACCCCATGGAAAAGGAGAGTCCTCAGCTCCTGCCATCCCTCGGAGCCTGCAGCCATGTCTCCCAGGCTGCTTGTGAAACTCCCAAAGCAGCTCCCAGTGCTGCGAGCAGAGGCAGTGCTGGAGGCCAGCTTGCTGCACAGTGCAGCTCGAGCTCTCCCGCTTCAGAGCAGGATCGGCGATGTACCCAGAGTCGAGGGCCATGCTGCCCCGAGACAACCAGATCTGCTCTGCACACGGGGAAGGAGGATGTGTTGGCAACCCTGGGGTTCTGTCAACTTGAAGGCAGCAGGCTGACCGTCCTCTGGAGAACACCAGCAAGCACAGCACATCCTCTTGTGCTCCAGAAAAAGCTCTGCTTTTTTCTCTCCCAAATCTGATCCGTGTAAGCTTACACTGCTTTGAAGGCACTGCCTTGCATCCCTTCAGCTGGGTGCTGGAGCAGCTGGGATGGATGGGGCTCCCAGGCTGGGAGCACACAGCTGGTGCTTCACCCTGAGCAAAGGCAGGCCCTGCTCATCAGCAGCCCTGCATGGCACCTGCAGGCAGGAGGCCACGGCCCCACACTGTCATGCCAGGCAGGACATCTGCCCTGCCCGTTCCGAGCACACCGGGCTGCCTGCACGGCTGCTCCACATCCGGTTGCTTCAGTGTGAGGATGCAAAAAAGTTGCCGTTGTTAGAGTATCATTTGACAACTCCTTCGCTGCAGCAGTCAAACCAATAAAGGGTTTATTGGTGTGTTTATAACTCACAAAGTATCCACTGTATGCAGTTTCACTGGAGGATAGCTCTGCATAACCATTCCCGCCTTGAAGCAGACCTGAAACGGCTGCCTGGGGAGGTTTATATACAGCAAGCTGCCCGGGACTGCAGGCATACAAGGAGAGTTTGCCTGAACTATTTACGTTTAATCCACCAGAAATTTTAAACTACAGCCAAGCGTTGAGGACGTAGTGACAAAGCATGTTCAAAGCATGCATAAAGTGCTCCTACAAAACGCTTGCTGAAATATTAAACAAAATGGCTTTCGCAGATCTGGGCCCACACAATGGCAGCTCCCCGCTCCCGCTGCACAGTGGTTTGTGCTGGATCACAGATGGATTCTGTTGCTCAGCACAAGTAGGCCAGTACCTCTCTGCTCCCATCCCTGCAAGTCAGTGCTGGCAGCTGCTGGAGCAGTGGGCATAAAGCTGGCAGCAGGCGGGCAGCTGCAGAGACTTCAACCATGCTGTATCACTGATGTTAAGGAGCTTTTTCTCAGCAACCAGCTGGGAGCAGGGCTCACTCTCAAGGTGAAGGCTGGCTCGTTATTCACTTGCAGCTATCAACATGCATGGGGCAAAAAGCAGTTCAACAGAAGAGTAGATAAACCATTCCCAGCAAAGTCTCTCACTGAGCTAGAAACACCAGTTCAATGATTTTGGACACTGAGCAGCTGAACATCAGCTTCAAAGCGCTAAGACACAGTGAAAGCAAGGAAGGCAGAAGCACACCTCATAGCCCCGCTCCTCCAGGACTGTGCATTGGCACCACTTTCAGTGCGTAGGATCCCCTATAAGCAGGGCACTCACAAGGCAGTGTAACAAACCCAAACCACAGCGTTAGTGACACAAGGCAATCGATGCCCTCCCGGATGACATCAGCCGGTGGCTTCCCAGCACTCCTACTGCTCAGCAGCTGTCTTTTAGCAGGGAGCAGGTCTGCTGCTGCAAGAACTGCTGACTAAAACCAACCCCCAAAACGTCAGCTAGGGACCAGCTGTTTCTATATGCTTTGTGTCAGAAAGCGGAATGCCTCCCAGCTGCAGCCAGCCGGCTGTGGCACACCTTATGGGGACTTCATGAGCCCCTTCATGCCCAATAATAATTGCCCAAGGTCAGACACCCGAGGATCTCCCACACAGCACCAAAGTCTTCCCACTATAAGCATAAGCCCATGAGTGCCCTGGGACAGGTGGTCCAACACAGACAGAAGCGACTGTTTTCAGAGGCACTCAAGTTGTTTTTTTTCTGTTTTCATTTCCTAGGTGTTGTCTGATTTTCAAAGGCTCAAATTTTTCCACTTCTACTGCTCTCTGCAGAATGGGATGGGACAGGGTAAGAACTGAGCGGAACCTCCCACCTTCTAATCAACCTCAGCAACTGCAGATCACGATGAATCATGCTTGCCCCAAGTGGCAGCGCTCCCTGTAATCATGCAGTACCAGTCTGCGCAGCCCAATGCAAATACCTCCCACTCTGTTTTTAGAACAAATACTACTATACCTTGTTATTTCATGTACAGTCTCCTTTATCTTAAGCACACACATTTTCTTTCTGCTCATACCTCATTGATACGTTAATCATTAGCTCCAGAACGGAAAGGTGCCAGCACTGCTTTTCACCCATAAACCAAAACAGTGACCTTAGGCTTCCGACACACCCACACCTCTCTGCCACGGACACTGCTGCTCTGCTAAGGTACCAACTCACCAGCATGGCAAGTCCCTTGGAGAGCTGGGAGGACCACGAGCCCTTCCAAACGCTGCTTCATGCCTGAGGCTCCGGCCCTTGTTGAGGTACTTCAGGCACAGCACCTGGGCACTCAGCAAACCGCACTTCAGGCACCCACGAGCATGGCTGCCAGGGAGAAGGGAGGTGCTGCTCCTTCATCTCCAGCCATGGCCGCGGCACAGACCAGCTCAGCACTGCGCTGCTGCACGCATCAGCCGGCGCTGGGCGCGCCCCAGGAGGCAACCAGCGGTTACCGAGCACCGCTGCTGCAGACTGCAAATCTCCAACACGATCTGCACAGCTGCTTGCCATAACGACAGCTGCTCGGAGCAGAAGCGTTCATTAGTGCTCTGGGAGGAGAAAACATTCAGTAGAAAATGGACCAATAAGATTTTCTGCATTTGTGATTAAAGCAGCTTTGTCACAAGCTGCTTCTGCACGAAGAGCTTTATTTTTGCTTGTTCAGACAGTCAGTGAAAAGTAACGCTATTTTAACAGTGATTTCTGATGGTTAATCACTAGCTGCAGCTCATCGTTACTGTCTGTGCATCTGCAAAAGCCTTCAGCACATTGGTACTGAAGTTTTCTCAAAGTCCTTCCATTCCAGATGGAGACAGAACAGAGGAAGTTAGCACAAGAGCATTACCAGCAGGGACGCAGACAGGGCAGTGACCAGAAATCCTGTGTTCCTGGGCCACCCCTTAGGATGAGCACTCCATAGGAAGGAAGACCCAACCAGAGCTCCCAGACTGCAGCACATCCTGCAGAAAATCCCATGCTGGCACCAAGCACAGAAGAAGGGGCTGCACCCCTGGGAAATAGGGGTCCTAGGCCTCCAGTCAGAACTGGCGTGTGCCTCACACCAGGGCTCCATTCCACCCCACACCTCCTCCCATGTCCACGAGGCCTCCTGGGCAGAGCTGGGGCACATACATGATGTCCAGCAGCTCCCTGGGCACAGAGCACCTTTCAGCATTCTCCTCCTTTCTGTGCTCCTTTTCTGTGGACACGTGCTCAACAGCTCTGTGCCTGTCACATCACATTTCCTGGTCCCCCACCTCCATCCTGACCACAGGCTTTCACTGTACATGAGCTCTCCTTACCTACATCATATTCAGATTTCAAGCAATGCCTTAGCAGACTCAACATCTGTCAGAGTCAGATGAAAATACAATTTTCAAGCCAAAAAGCTTCCAAAGTTGCAGAATGCTCAAGAAAGTTTCCCAGACCCCAGCTCTGAGCCCAAGCAGCTCTGCGCCTTGAGCAGATGTCAAGTACTGCACGAGCTAGTGAGCACACTGACACATCCCCACATCACTGCAAGCTCACCCCACCAGGTGACCACATCCACCAGAACAGGAAAGTCTCTCCTCTCTGCTACAAGCCTAAAAACTCCTTGCAGTCACCCTGAGAGCAGCTGCTTGAGCTGTCAGGGAGCTGCACAGGCCACACGCTGCAGGACAATGACTACACAGCACACCAAGTGAGAACCCACCGGGGCCACACTGCACCAGGAAGGGTTCCACAGGGTTCCACAAGGTACTGCCCAGGAGCAGAGTATCGCTTTGGCAGCACGTATGCAGGCTCTGCAGGAGGCCAGCAGGCACCAACCAACTCCCCAAAGCACCACAGACTTGTCACACAGAATGCACTCAGGAGGTTCAGATAAAAATAAAATAAATATTTAAAACAAACAAACAAACAAAAACCAGGAGAGCATCAGAGAGGTTACGACTGGAGGCAGCCTGGGCTGCACCATGCAAGGCTGACCATGCCTTGGCAGAGTTTGTGATCCTGAAGAATGCAGGCCTGCCAAAAAGCAGAGTTAGGACCCTGTGCTTTAGGAGAGCAAACTTCTGTCTGCTCAAGGAACCGCTGAGTGGGATCCCCTGGGAAATGTGTCCTTAAGGGCATGGGCACAGAGCAGAGCTGGCAGCTCTTTAAGGGCACCCTTCTGAGAGCGCAACGGCTCTCCCCAGCAGAAGTCGAGCAGGGGAGGCAGCGACCATGGTGGCTGTGCAAGGACCTGCAGCTGAAACTGTGGGAAAAGAGGGAAATGCACAAAGAGTGGAAGCAGGGTTGTGTATCCTGGGAGGAATGCAGGGCTGTTGTCCATGTGTACAGAGATAGGATAAGGAAAGCCCAGGCACAGACAGAGCTGAACTTGATGAGGGATGTGAAAGATAACAAGAAGGGGTTCTACAGGTACATGCGCAGGAGGACACAGGCCAAGGAGAGTGTTCCCCCTGATGAAAGGTTATGGGGAGCTGGCTTCGCCAGACATAGAAAAAGCTGAGGTGCTCAATGAGTGCTTTGCCTCAGTCTTCACAGGTAGTCAGGCTTCCTGTGTCTGCCAAGAACATGAGCCTCCAGATGATGGAGTGGTTTCTGTCCCACTGTAACAGTGGAACAAGTCTGAATCCTCCTCATGAAACTGAACGTGTTTAAGTCCATGGGGCCAGATGATATCCATCCCAGGGGTCTGAATGAGCTGGCTGAGGTGGTTGCCGAGCCACTCTCCATCATATTTGAAAAGTCATGGCTGTCTGGTCAAGTCCCCAGTGACTGGAAAAAGGGAAATGTTATCCCATTTTTAAGAAAAGGAGAAAGGAAGACCCAGGGAAGTGCAGGCTGGTGAGCCTCACCTCTGTGCCTGGGAAGATCATGGAGCAGATCCTCCTAGAAGCTATGCTAAGGCACATGCGAGACAAAGAGGTGACTGGAGACAGCCAGCATGGCTTCAGCAAGGGCAGATCGTGCCTGACCAATCTGGTGCCCCTCTGTGATGGAGTGACAGCTTCTGTGGACGGGGAAGGGCGATGGATGTCATCTACCTGGACTTGTACAAAGCTTTTGACATGGTCCCTTAACACATCCTTCTTGCTAAATTGGAGAGATGCAGATTTGAAGGCTGGACTGTTGGATGGATTAGGAATTGGCAGAGGGCTGTGATCAACAGCTCTGTGTCAGGGTGCAGGTGTCACAAGTGGTGTCACAAGTGGCGTCCCTCAGGGGTCGGTATTGGGACCGGTGCTCTTCAGCATCTTCATCACTGACAGGCAATGGCACCGAGTGCAGCCTCAGCAAGTTTGTGATGACACCAAGCTGAGCGGTGCAGTTGACACACTGGAAGAAAGGGCAGCATCCAGAGGGACAGGCTGGAGAAGTGGGCCCATGAAAATCTAATGAGATTCAATAAGGCCAAGTGAGGGGTGCTGCACTTAGGTCAGGGCAATCCCAGGTATTTATACAGACTGGGGAAAGACCTTCTTAAGAGCAGCTCTGCAGAGAAGGACTTGGGGGTCCTCGTGGACGAGAAGCTGGACACGAGCCAGCTGTATGTGCTCACAGTCCGGAAGGCCAGCTGTGTTCTGGGCTGCATTAAAAAGGGGCGGCCAGCAGGAGAGGGAGGTGATCGTCCCCCTCTGCTCGGCTCTTGTGAGGCCCCATCTGCAGCGCTGCGTCCAGGCATGGGGCCCCCAGCACAGGAAGGACGTGGAGCTCTGGGAGCGGGTCCAGAGGCACTGAGATGAGTAGAGGGCTGGAGCAGCTCTGCTGTGAGGAAAGGTTGAGAGAACTGGGCTTGTTCAGCTTGCAGAACAGAAGGCTCTGGGGAGACATCATTGTGGCCTTCCAGTTCTTGAAGGGAGGTATAACGTGGAAGGGGAATGGCTGTTTACAACGGTAGATGATGATAGGACAAGGGGGAACGGTTTTAAACTGACAGGGGAGGTTTAGGTTGGATATTAGGAGGAAGTTTTTTCCCCCAGAGGGTGGTGAGGCACTGGCACAGGTTGCCCAAGGAGGCTGTAGATGCCCCATCCCTGCAGGCATTCAAGGCCAGGCTGGATGTGGCTCTGGGCAGCCTGGGCTGCTGGTTGGCGACCTGCACACAGCAGGGGGTTGGGACTGGATGAGCATTGTGCTCCTTTGCAACCCAGGCCATTCTGTGATGGACATGCAGAGAGAAAGCCTGAGGAGCTGCTCACACTGCCTTCTAAGCAAACTTATTCTGGGGATGACGGAACCGAAAGGCATCTGGAGGGTGAGCTGGAGAAGCTGCAGCTCCTTCCTCTCAGCACTGACCTGCAAAGAGGAAGAACGCACAATTTGGCCTGCATGCTCTTGCAGCTGACCAAACATTAGGAGGCAGGCTGCATCACTGAGCCTGCTGCTCTTATCACCCCAAGCATCACTGCTGCTCATCAACTTGCAGAAATCCTACTTCCCTGTGTATGCAATAGGTGAAATGCAGTGCTGAGCTCTGTTTGCCACCAGGAAGGTGGGCTGCTGCCAGAGCCTGGCTCCCACACCCAACGCAGCGTTATGGATCAATGGGGGAAACAAGTAAAAAGATGAGAGCTGGGCAAATGGCTAACATCAAACAGTGCCTTCACAGCTATGAATAAAGGATGTCATTCATACTTTGCTCTATTATGCTTCTTTTTAAAGCACATCATCAGTAATAGTACTATACCACACCTCTAACTGAGAGTGAGAAAGAAGCACCTGCTGGTTATCACCTGTTCCCATGCGCTGGCTGACACTGAATTAATGCTTTAATTAAAACACTGGTGGGGAAATGGGATAGGAGGGCTATCCAAAAGTCCAAAAGCACCTCTAAAGCTAGAAATCAAGTTGTGTAGCTCCCATCCAAAAGCCAAGCCAGCCATGAGCCCTTGAAAGACACAGGTATACCACTGGAGACTGCCACCACAGAAATGCTGCTTTACCATCCGATTCTGACAGCATGTATATGTGATGACCAACATATACATACCAGAAGGAAAACATCCAGATCCAAAGTGCCTCAACAGTTATTATTTCTACCTGAGGATCCACTGAAGCTGGATAATTGACTGCTTCTCCACATCAGCTCAGCAGAAGAGCCAACCCTGGAGGTTGCCCACACAGTACAATACCTTCAAGCATGAACATTAAAGCATAACAGGTTTCCTAGTTCTCAGTGTAAATAAACGAATCCTAGCATATGACTTGGAGTAGCTTAAACCGTAACATTAAGAAAACTCAGGTAGGGGAGCAGAATGTGCACTCAGGTGGCAAAACAGCACACAGCAGCCCTCCTGAGACCTGATTGGGAACACTGCTGGAGCTGAGCAGCCACACCACACCAGGCCAGCCTGCAACCTTTTGATTCAGTTACAGTGACAGTTTTTGCCATAAGAGGTACAGATTTACAGCATCAGTATAATGGATCTTTAAAAATCAGCTTTTTTCAGGCTATCAGTTCTATATGAGATGCTGCTGGAGGCAGCCATTAAGAGAAGCCCCACCAAGAGCTCTCTCAGAAGACTTCTATGAAGCTGTCACAGAACACAGGTCTGCCTTGTGTTAGATGGGCTGGTTGGGAAGAAGAACAACGGGGGCTCAGGGAAGGAATCAAGGAAAAGGAGAAGATTTGGCAGGAAAAAAAAAAAAAAAAAAAAGGAGTTGTAGCCTTGACTTCATTTTACACATTCATAAATGTTCTTTTACATAAGCAAACAATGTATTCCACTGAGAAATTACCCTTCACTTTATTTATTTTTTACCTGCTCTGTGGAACACACAGAACCACAAAGTGCTGAGTGTTACAACAGGGGCAGATGCAATAAAACCACACCTTGATGAAGACAGCGCCAGGAAGAAGCAAAGATCAAGCAAAAAAAATACATCAGTATCAATACTGTGATACACAGCATGACTGCTTTCTTCCAGAAACCAAAGTGCAGTGCTCCAGCATGTGGGGCTCCTGCATGTTTTAGGGAAACAAAAATATGCTGAAGAGTACACACGCATCCCACATGCTAGAAATACTTGGCTCCTAGTTACAAGTAAAAGGCTTATTTTTATTTAAAAAATCCCCACTGACATGAATTTAGTTTGTGGGGTTTATATTTACAAGTGGCTAAAAATAGGCAGAAGGCCCCAGTGAAACTTCTCTCTCACATGTGCTCAACCTTATAGGCTTTTTCAGAATCACTTCTTCAGGAGCAACAAACCCAGAAGCTCCTCTTACCTTCACAAACCTACTGATAAATTCTGCTGTTGATATGCAATCTGAACTGTGAGCTACTCAGCTTATGAAGATGCTCCAACCCACCTCTGTGCACCAGTTTACCTATGCACGAGGCATAAAAACAACCACCCCCCATCACTCTTTTTTGTACAATCTTGTCTGAAAGTTCCATCCTCACTCTTGACATATCTTCTACAATTTGCTTTTGTTTTTCTTTGGTAATTCAGCAAAACACTCATAGCAACCATAGCAGTTGTTACTGTGAATTCCGCCTTTTTGACATCTGGATATCACCCCCAGATACAAAATGATGTGCTCCTTCCTTACAGTGTGGGAGGTTAACGCATTACAGGAGACACAGGCATACAGGTGCTAAGAATCGTATGGAAAACTCTGGATGCAAAACACACTTAGTCCTGCTTTTGTTTAACGTCAGTCATGAGTCAGCAATAAGAACTTAATGGAGGGGAGCAACCTTACAATTTGCAGCTCGTTGTCATTAAAGTCTTTTAATTGCAACATCTTTGTACCTTGCCATGGGACACCCTGCTCAAGCAGAGCTGCTGTGTACCAGCCAGCAGCAGCTCAGCAGCACACGGCTGCTTGCTCACTGTCCCTAGGTGGGGTGGGGGAAAGAACAGCAAAGGTACAGGTGAGAACTCCTGGTGTAGATACAGGCAGTTTGCTGGGCAAAGCAATAATAGCTGCATGCATGAGTGGGGCGCAAAGAACTCACTCGCTGCTTCCAACAGCAGGCAGACATTCACCACTGCCAGTGAAGCAGGACTCCTCGTGTGCAACTGTTTCTCAGGAAAAAAGCACTCCAAACAGCCCCTTCTCCTTCCCCCTCCCCAGCTTTTATTACTGATGCCATAAGGCGTGGAACTTCCCTTTGGCCAGTTTAGGTCAGCGCTGCCGCCCAGCACCACGCTGACAGGGTGGCTCAAGGAGCAGAACTGCCCTTGACTCAGCACAAGCACTGCTCTGCACCAGCTGCATTACTGTGCTGTCACCACTTTTCTCACATACCCAAAGCACAGCATTGCAAGTTTCCACAGAGGCTGATAACTGTCTCAGCCAAACCTATTACAAGGGGGAGGGACCCGATGACCTCCAGAGGCCTCAGCCATTATGTGATTACATTCAATTCAAGAAAAACAACACAAGACACCAACTCCCAAGTTTATCCTAGATACTTCATTGGCTTCAGAAGCCAATTCTGAAACAAGATCTCCTAGATGGTTGGTTTGTGGGTTAACATGCAGAACAGCAGCTGTGTTTGCTGAGGTTTAATACAAAACTGTGCCTTCTGCAGCATAAGCCTTGGCTCTCGTTGGACAAATATTTCACTACTGGTCCTCTGCAACTTCCCAGCCAGTTTTTTGTGCTGGTTAAAAGGTGCCCGAGTCAGAGAGACCTGAACAAAACAGCTTTCAGTGCAGTTTCCTTACTGAGTCTGATACAGAATCCTTTCAGCATTCAAAGCAGCAGATCTGCCAAAGCAACAGGACACCTTTCCCTGCAGCTCCTACAGCATCCCTCTGTGACTATAGCAGCAAAATGCTACTTGCAGTAAGCAAAGCCAGTTTTCTGCCTGGGAGACTAGGAAGTTTTTCCCTGAGAACGCACCCAGATATGGGTGTTAGGCAAACAAGGTGCATTTCCTAGGGAAAATCCTGGTTACTTCAAGTACGTGTGGCAGCAGCAGAAGGAAGCATCTCCACGCTGCTGCCTCCCCAGTCTGAGGCAGACCTTTGGAGAAGGAAACTTTTGTAGAGGAAGCTGAGCACATGCTGTTGTCACTGAGGCCAGTAATCAAGAACACTGAAAAAACAGGTTCTTGAAAACATCCCTTTACAGTTCAGTCTGTCCACCCATGTGTGTCGACTCTGGATTCACCACAGTGGAAGAACTACTTGGAACTATCTCAAATTCCAGTTTCCCATATAACAAGGGCCTTGAACATACTTTGTTGCAGTGCACTGTTCACTCAGAGCATCACACAGTGGTAAAGTAGCAGGGTACAGAAGACAGTTATCTCAAAAACACAGCACAAGCGCATCAACTCCAATCCTGAGAAGGCCTCAAGCAGTAGCACACTAGCCCCAGTGGTGTAGGACAATATATGGAGAACGACCTCAATAACTAACAGCTAAGGACAGCCTCATAGCAGAGAAGGCCTCAGGGGAATTTTCTGAGCCCTGACAACCTACCAGGTGACGTCAGCTCCAATTCCCACTCTATCAGCCCCAGTCTTTACAGCAACAGCAGTACCTGAACTGCTTAGCAGTAAAGCACTGACTGCGGTTTGACATAAGTGTTAGTTTTCTTTCCACTCCTGAGTCAGACCTCCTGCAACCACAACAGACACCTCCAGCACACGCAGAGCCTCTGTCTATTCTTCCTGAGGGCAGCTCCCACCTCAACCGCAGCTGTCAGACAGCACTTCTGTGATGCCCACACGAATTCCTACAGAGCAGACATGTCAGCAGCTCTGGCCACATCCTCCAGCATCCCAAGGCAGCCATAGGCACTTAAGGCTCTTCTCAACAGCTCAGGCCTGTCTGTAATATTCACTGCAGCAAAGGTATAGATGGTGCCTGGATTAGTACCATTATCACTGAGGAAACCTGAAACCAGACAGTGGAGTCGGTATGACAGAGTCTAGACCTCTCAGCTCCTCCCTTCAGAAATTTGCAGGCATTGAGATCTCCCTGTGCCTTCTCTTCCCCAAGCTGAAGGGTCCCAGCTCCTCCAGCCTCTCATCATACAAAAAATGACACAGTCCCTTCCTTATCTTTGTGGCCCTACTCTGACAATTCAAGCCTGCACCAGGCACAGCAATGAGCCCCAAGAGAGCTATGAGCATTCACATTAAATCAACATGCTATATTGAGAGGAAGTGGCACATGGAAGGACCGGCTACCTACCAAGGTAAGTTACATTGTCCTCCTTCCCTTCTCTAGAAACCTGGTGGTTTTGTTCCGCACATCCCCTCCACCCCCTCAAAAAAGGGAAAACAACAACAACAATTATAGCTTCAGCAAAACACACAGAAATCCAGGAATTATTCCAGTGGCACACAAGATCACCTGGACAACTATGTCTAGGCTCAAGAAAATGGACAGATGTTAATTAAGTACGGCACATTTGAATATCAACAGCTCTAACTTTAAAGCCTTCAGCTAAACTTTTATCAATCCAAAGACAGACAGAAGAGTTGTGGGAAACCTAGAGCCAGCAAAATGCGTGTACAACAAAGTCAGTGCAATGATTCCCTGGAGGGATCAGCATAAAGAACTTTCAGCAGTATCTTCAAAAGAATCAGAGAACTATTAGAGGCTTGGCTGCAAAAGATAGCAGTAAAACAAGATATAATCAGAACACCTCCCTCAAACAGGTTTCCAGCTCCACCAAAAGCTTCAAGGTCATGCATCTGTAAGACAGAAAGGGTAACAATCACCCTGCACCACTGCTGCTAGGCATACCTGTGTTTTTAGGCCCATCTGCATACACCGGTCCTGGAGGCGGAGGTGCATTTTGCCATCCATACTGCGGATAACCTTGATAGCCTGGCTGGCCTGGCGGGTACGGCCCCGCGGGTCCGGGTGGATAGCCAGGGTAGGGGCCAGGAGGGCCGCCCGGCTGTGGGGCATAGGGTGGGTAAGGGGCCGACGGGCCAGGGTAAGGTGGAGGATTTTCGTAGTTCATCTGGGACGCAGAATCTGTCCTGTAGAAAAAGGAAAACAAACAGAAGAGTTGGTTTGCTTTCACCCCAGCATACATACTCCATTTCAGACTGCTCTCCAGTGGACCAGAGTTTGACGTAACAGACCTGAGAGTACCTGCTCAAGCAGCAAACTGATTTTTAACCCCATCACAGGACAGACCTGAGTTGAAGTGATTTCTTTTAAGTGACATCAGTTCACAGCAGCAAGGAGAGCGGCTCTCCCATTTCCAGTAACACATTAGCCAATCACACAAGGAAATCTGCTACTACAAAGAAAATGTCTTCTGCTTCCCCTCATGACTAAACTGCTTTTAGGAGATATTTAAAAGTGATTACTTCACGCTTCTGTCAATATTACAACAGAAAAACATACAGAAAAGCAGCCCATCCAGGACACACACCAGGACACCTCATCTCCAGCAGAAGAGCGCTTCATTCAGGAACAGGACATTACATGTCTGCTGTTACTAGCATCCAGACTCACTCCAGAACAAAGCTGTGCATGAAGAGTTTCCTGATGGTTGTGCAACCCAGCACATCACCTGCTCCCTCCAGCTCTGTGCAACCAATCCATTAAGCAGTCACAAACAATCAGGACCATGGGCTCACTCTCATTCAAAAAGCAACATTAAAAACACTTCAGGGACTTGAAGTTCACAAAACCTCTATAAAACATCTATTGCATTACTCAAGTCACAGCCATCAGAAGACAAGGCTGCCACCACAATGATGCAACTTCAGTTAGCCTCCAAATAGCATGACTGAGCAAGACATCCCTTACACAAAGTTCCTGATACTTCTCTCTGCTTGAGAAACGTAAGTGACCCCAAAGCCCTGTGCAAAGGAGCCTTCCTGGTTTCAGTAGCTCTCCCAGGCACGCAGCAAGGAAGTTCCCCCTTCACAAACCAGGCCAAAGGCAGGCAGCACGTCCTACAGCTCACTCAGGTGCAACACACTAGAGAATTGGTTCACCAAAGACCACTAATGTCCATCTAACTTACAAACAGCCCTAAGGAGTGGCCAAACAAAAGTTCCATTGGAAGAACGAGGCTGGAGCGAGTATGTGTGAGTAGAAGCAGGCAAATACCAGCATGGCACCACTTGGTGCCCCAAGCCCAAGCCAGCCATGGGAACACAGGGCTGCCCCTGTGCTCAGAGAAGGGGCCTGCAGCTCTGTGGCTGCATGAAGCAGGACGGCAGTTGCCCTCGTGGCTTTGTGTGTTTGCAACAGCAGTGGAGGCCCAGGGGAAGCCTGCTGTGTCCCACAGCCCTACAGCTTGCTCCCACATCAGCCTGGCACCCTGGAAACACATGCAGAGTGCTGTGGTAGCACTCAGACCGCAATGCCCCCAGGGCCCAGCTGGCTGTAGCCATCACTACCAAGCTCCGGCAGTCAGTTCCCGCAAGGGAATTTGTCCCAAGGTACGTTTTCTGGAATACATTTTCCTCATCCCCACTTCCATTACTGGCTACTCTTCTCTATTTGCCCATTTCAAATTGCACGATAATATTTACTTTTCCTCCATTTTCATGAACCCACACACAAATTTACATGCCTAATAGCCCTATTCACCCACCAAGGTATGTGTTAGCAAGGCAGGGCCTTAAATCATTAAGCAGATTCCTTTCAGAGACATACTTGAGCTCCTACTCAAGCTTATTATCATGCATTGCTGTGGGCTCTCATCCTAAATTCCATGGAAGCTGCAACCAGGACTAACTGCTGAGAGCTTGCATCAGGAGTCATAGTTGTAGGTTTCCCAATAAGCACTTTAAAGACAAAGCTCTAAAGAAAGAGGCCAGCATGTCAAGCGAAGCTGTTGGTGTTCACAGCACACCAGGAAGTCCCAGTAGGAAGAGCCAGGGCTGTGCTGTAGCCTTGCCTAATGTGAAACTTGAGTTCAGCACTAAATCCAGCAAACTCGGAACTCTCAGATGCCATTAAGCAAGTGTCCTGACTGCTGCTGCTGTACCAAGACATCAGGAGTTTCACCATTTTCTTCAGATGCACACAACCCTATTCTTTCTCCCCTCCAAACCACTTTTTAAGAGATAAGCTTGCTAATATAGCATTACATTTCCCTAAGCTCTCCTTGAACTTTTGTTCCATGCTGCCGAGCAAACACTGCTTACCCTATCCTAACAGAAGGGCAGGATTTGTAAACAGGCAGCTCACTGTGCCCCAGAAGGCTGCATTCTGGCTCCCTTAAGGGCTGGGAAGAAGTGAGAAAAAAAATAAATAAAGCTGAAGACCAAAATGTGAGTATGTAATGAATACAGTGTGTACATGCACACATACGAGCCTTGGGCAGCCTGATCCAGTGACTGTCAACCCTGTCCGCAGTAAGGGGTGGAGCTCAGTCATCTTTAAGGTCCCTTCCAACCTAAGCCATTCTATGATTCTATGACATAGAGAGCCACATACAAACACAGACACAGGGTGGGAGGGAAGGTTTATACGTAAGAACCACATTTCTTAAAATCTTAAGTCTTTCTACATCTGCAATCTTTGACTAACACGGGCAAATGGTGCAGACAGAAGCGTAATGCTTTGCGTACTGGCAAGCATTTTTTTTAACCTGTCCATTTTGGCAAGCACTACACTTCAGAGAAATAAATTTCACTGTTACACTTTTGAAAATACCCACTTCTTTCTGGTGGCTTTAAACTTCCTGCCTCCTATGAGATCAGCACCCCCGCAAAGCTGCTACAGAGCTCATCTGTTACCAATCTCTGGTTTCTCCATCTCCCTGAGAGAGCAAGCAGCCAGGGCAGGCCCTGCAGCTCCCCCAGAAGGCCCCTTAGCAGACTTGGTATTCCAGGTACCTCTTTTGGACTCAACACAATTCTAGCCCTGTAAAGGAGACCAGCACAGATGTGTATCTAATTACTGGTGGTGAGGACATTTTGACATCTCTGCCAAACTGAAAACAGTATGTACAGAATCTGCATTTTTGAGATACATGCGATCAGCATGGTACATCAAAGGTGCTAACCCACCTGCAAAGAAATACCAATCCTTACGGGCAGCTGGAAGTCTGAGTCTCCAAACACAATCTTCTATGAAAGCACATCAAGTAGGTAAAAAGCAGCATATAAGGGGTGACACAACAGTCTGACCTGCGTACTGAAGGCCTTCCACTGTATGGGAAAAAAGAGTTATTACCAGCTTTCAGGAAGCTTAGAAGCAAGAGCTGGCTTTTGTGACAGCAGAACAAGCACCACACTCCGTCTGCCGTTTGGGTCAGGAGGAATCACACTGCACACGGTGGGTATCGACCCAGCCAGGCTTCGCGCAGAGCGGCACGAGGGCGCAGGGAGGTGGCACAGCCCCAGCGGGGATGCAGCGCCCTGGCACGACCCACCCTGCCGACGCCGGCAGCACTAGGAAGCGGTTTGCCAATACAGAGCTCTAATGGAAAGTACATCGAACATCAACAACGCAGCTTTTGGCAACGAGCCTAGAATCTAAATGATATTTCATAGGAACGGTATCCAAATGAAAAAAAAGCACAAGTGGCTTTTAAATGGCACTGATTCTGTGTTTCCCCCTTACCAGCTTCTACCCAAGCTCCACAGAGTGACTGCATCAAAGGTACATTAAGGATAAAAGGCACTGTTCCTCCTTGCCTGGCCCGTCCCGAGGCAGCAGTAACAGGACAGCAGCACTGCGCGGTCCTGCTCAGAACCACACTGCTTTCACAAATGCAGGCACAGGGAGAACTGAAAAGCCCAGCTTTGTGCTGTCAAAGGAAGAGCTTCAAAACACTGTTTTGTTCAAATCAATTTCCTCAGAGGGTCTCTGAGGGTAGGGGATACTCTGTGTGCAACAGGAAGAGGTGCATCTCCTCATCTTTATCCAAGCAGCTGCCAGAACTCCCCTAAACAACAACTCTGAGGCCACTCTGAAGGGCAGAAGCCACCACACCAGGCACCTCTGCTGGCCGAACCCCCTCAGGCCTGGATGAACAGTATTAACCCTCACAAGTGCCCAACTGGGTGCTGCGTTCTGCAGAGTCCTCAGAGCCCACTGAGGCACTGAGCCCTCTGCCCAGGGACAGGTGAGGCTGTCCCCGCGCCCTTCCAAACAGAGGGCTTCAAACCCTCCCACCTCTCCGACCCCTTTACCCCTCATACTTTCTTAACAAAACCACACTGGCACATGGGCTTCCACGACACTTCGTGTTTATGCTGACAAGCTTCACTGCCTTGCTAACTGTTACAAACTGTTTTGAAGCTCTTCAGAATCTATTGAATGAAGCTATTCATCCCTTACTCCCTAATTTTCCTTCTTCCAAAATGCTGCCTACTGTATACCTACATGTTCTGCACAGCAAAAGTATCAGCATGAGACTGAAGAGCTGCTTGTGTAGTTTTGACAGTGAAGCTGCTAAAGGAAAAGAAGACCAAACCCAACATTCTGTTTCTGGTATCATGTGAGCTGTACCCTCACAAGGAAAAATTTCACATCTTTCAGACATGTGATGAAAGGTTTTGAGAACACGTGACGTAATAGCACAGACCAGCAGCTGTGACAAAGAGAAGCAGTGCAGCACAGATCCTCCAGTCTTACAAGCCAAGGCACTCAGTGCTCACACACCAGCTGAGCTCTGCCCTGTGGTGTGGCAAGACGCGTGAAAAAGGAAAGCCCTGTTTATGGAACACACAGCAGATACAAGTGTGAGCACTATGGTTTCAGGCCCTGAAAGCTTTCTTGTGCAATGCAGTTGTTCAGGTGCAATGTGCTACACCAGAGACAGCTCCAGAAATATCTAGTATATATGCTGCTCTGAAAGGGATGTATTGAGACTTTCTTAAGGCATAACAAATACAAAAACCAAAAATCACTGAGAACATCTGATTGTCAAGTTAAACCAGATTGCAAAGTAGACTTTTTTTGTTGCAACCTTTGTTGCTCCAACAGAAAAGAGAACAAGAAGCAAATAGCCTGACTGGCAAGGAGGTTAATAAGCACCCAAGACAGATAACACAATCCCATGCGTAATTCAGATGGTGCCCTGGCAGCAGCCTGGCGACGAAGCAGCAGTCCCCAGCACCGACACGCTGGTGGATTTAATGGAGGATGCTACCTGGGCTGCCTGACAACATCCCATTTTCTGAAGAAGTAACCATACTGAAGGGCGGTACACGGCTTCTTAAATAAAATAAAAGTAGGGTCATGCACACATTTCCTACATCTCTGATCTCCTTCCTCCAAAAATGGCTTTTCATAACAGGCTAGAAAATTGGATAGCACAAGCTTTCTTGCTTGCACTTTTTCCACATCACACATGCAGCTGTAACACAATGCTTTACTTAGCCTACAGGGGACGTACAAGAATCTTCTTTAATGGCTGCTGGTCACAGGGGACAAGCAACCACTTCTGAAGCAACACTCTCAAGAGAGCCTTTGCCTTACAGCTTCTTCTGAATATATGATAGAGTAAGTCCAGGGCCATCAAGAGCTCACTAAACAATGCCTTTACAATGCATTATAACGCTGATGTCGAACGCATCTTTCTGACAAACAACAAAAAGAACCTGGAATAGTAATGACTGATGTAAGGGCTGCAGCCAGCCAGATCGATGGCAAAGCTAGAGCCTTCCCAGCACACCCTGCCAGCACCCAGCCCAATGCAGCGCAGTTGTGAAGCAGGAGTGTGCCCAAAGCCAAGAAAGGCACCCTGCCACACACCAGGACACTTCATCTGCAAGGCTGGGGGCAGGCAACAGTCCATGTGCTGGCTGCAGAATGCAGGATACCAGAGCTGCAGTAATGAGCATGTCTGAATGACTCAGGCTTCTTGCTGTCTTCCCCTCTTCCCAAAAATGACAGAGTGCTCCTCTCTGCTCACTGAGCCACAGGGTTTCAGCTGAGAAACAGGAAGTTAAGAGGCACAGCACACAGCTGATTGAGTAGAAAATACTGACATCAGAGGGGGATACGTGAGCTCTGCTTGCTCAAGTACTGTCACTATACAAATGATCCTGGCTCCTTACAGCGTGGGCACAGACAACAGGCAACTGGAGGAAGGCAAATCTGTTTGCTGAAAACCTGGAGGTACACTAACTTGCTCTGCCCTTCTACAAAACAGGACATTAATCTGAACATGCACAGAATTACCCCAGAAAACAAGCAGTTCCTTTGCTAACTGCACACAAAGCCCCCCAGGTAGTTCCCCATCATCACTCTAGGGCAATGCTAGAGATGCTGAACCTCACGATAGCAGGCACACCCGGGCTGTGAGCAGCAAGCTGCAGCCAAGCCTCGGTGCAACACCACCCAGTGCTGGGGCAGCTCCGTCCCAGCCCGGGGGGTACAGGGTGCCACGGTCAGGCTGCATACAGAACTCAGTCCCTCCCAGGGCATTCCTCCATGACAAGAGCACCCAGCAGCGACTGCACTCTGCTCACAAACCCTTCGGGGAATGAGAAACCCGTAGTTTACAAAGACGGCCTTTATCAGGCACGGAGGAGGCGGTCCGTAATGGTTAGTGCTGCACGAGTTCCAGTACTTGGGGAAAAAAACAAAACAAAACAAACAAACAAAAAAAACACACAAAAAACCAACCAACACCGCTGTGCGCACTGCAGATTAGTATGGAACGCACCGACCCCCGACCACCCCCGAAAATCACCGAGATCCGATCGCAACTTCGCGAGGTTCGCTCCGTGCCACACAGCAGCAGCGCCCCCGACTATCTCTGCACTCAATAACCGACGCGGCTGAGAGAAGCGCTTCCCGGCACAGGAGCAGCTCCACAAGGCGCCGTCCCGCACGCTGCAGGGCACGGAGCCCGGCCGCCCGCCCGCCGTAAGCCGCCGCCGCCGCCTTCTCCCCCCGCCCCGGGTCGGGCCGAGCCCCGCTCGGGCGGTCCCTCCCGACGCCATTCCAGTCACGGTCGCCGAGGGGCCGCGGCCGGGGGGAGCCGAGAGCCTCCCGCCCCCATCTCCCGTTTCACGGCGACATTCCGTTACCCGGAGCAGCTACGGGAAAGGGAAGCGCGGATCCGGCGCGGCCGCGGCAGCCACCGCGCGGCGCCGCCCTCCCCCCGGGCCCGCCGGCACCTCGCGGCCTTTACCCCGGCGGCGCAACCCCTCCGCCCCCCGCGGAGCCCGGCCGCGCCTCGGAGGAGCGGGGACGGCCGGAGGTCAGCGGCGGCACCGTGGCCATCGGGACCTCGCGCGGCCGCTCCCGCCCCGCTCCCCGCCGTACCTGCGGCGCCGCCGCCTCACCCCGCACCTGCCGCGGACGGTGACGCACCCAGAGCTGAGCGAGCCCCCAGCCCTCCCCGAGCGGAGCCGGGAGCCGCCGAGGGGCGGTGCCACCAGCGAGACCGCCCTGCGGGGGGCGCGGCCCGGAGGGAGGGGCTGACGGGCGACGGTGGCGTCGGCCGCGGGGGTTCCGGGTGGGAGTCCGGCGGCGCGGTGTGACGGCGTGTTCGGCGTGAGGCCGCCCGCCGTTGTCCCCCAGCTCCCTCCGTGCAGCAGGGGCTCGGGAACGCGCAGTGCGTCACGGCCGACGGGAAACGTGCGTGAGAGCTCTAGGGAAAGCAGTGTAAAATAAACGAGGTCAGGGACGCGGTGGGTCAGGACTACGGGTCAGCGTCACATGAGCGCGACTCACGGGCTGCGAGGTACAGCGGTGCTGCGCTGGGAGCTGCGGACGGGGCCGCGCTGCGCCGCGCGGGGCTGAGTTCCATCCGCAGCTGCCGGGGCACTCGGGCCGCTGCGGCGCCGCGCTCCTAACGGGGCTCACCCTGGGAGAAGCTGTGCAAATCCCCGAGCGCTGCCCTGCGCGTTTATCTGTGTATGCCTTGGTGAACGACGTGCCTGTCTGGCCTCTGCAGTTCGGCAGGTATACGTTGTTCCGCTGGTTAACCTTAAACTTACCTCGATCCTTTAGCGCCGATGGACACGCTCCATTGTCTTGTTAAAAATTAACTTAGAAAGCACTTTGAAAAACACTGGCTTCATTAAAATGTTAAGATGACACTCGATATTTAAATCTACTTTTAAATTACCCAGTTTGCATGCACTTCAGATAGTGAAGTCCAGACTTCAATGCTACTATAATCCCTCTAATAGAAATTCTGTGTTTGTAGGTGAGAATACCCTGGAAACGAGGCTGGGATTTCACATTGTCCATCTCACCCCACACATCGGATTGGGATTTCGGTTCTCCAACCCAGTTCTCCATGGGATGGGAGGAGGTGGGACTCCTGGTGGACCAGGGCAGATGCAGTTTGCTCACCCAGTTTCTATCTGTGTTGGCACATCACAAGAAGTTACCTGAGCTCTGCAGGAGCCTCCTGCAGGCATAGCTGGAGTGTTCAGCTCCTGCCCCATGTGCATGCAATGTGGGCATTACTGAGTTGCAGCTGAGGGCAGAAATCTCCTGAGACACATTGATGTCATCACTTAAACACTCTGAGATGCTACAGGACAGACAGGTTTTTGCTCCTACCAAAACAGCCCCTGCTGCCCCTTTCTTTTACCAGTGGATTTCTCTTGCGTATTGCATTTTCCTCCTGCTGGGAAAGGAAAGGAAATGTGAATTCAGCTTACTGGACAAACTCTGCTGCCTGCAAACTCTGGTTGAGCAAGATTTACTTTCCCTAGCCCTCCCCACCCTGGGTAAATCCATACGCTTTATAATCACAGCTTTTGTCTTTGTTGTTTATTTTGTTCAATCTTATTGTCCAGGAGATACAAGCAAGAAGGCATGGCTTGACCTTGTAGAGCACAAGTGCAGAAGCCAAGCTCACACAGCACTGCAAAGAAAATGAGAGGGAAAAACAGAGTGCAAGACCATTGTGGATAGAACTTGCTGCTGTTTGCTTGCCCCCATTCTTTTTGCATTTCCCGTCTCTTTCCACACAGTCATTAGGTGAAACCTCTTGCAAAAGCCTTATGAAACACCCTGCTGGCTTGCAGGGTGGTAATGTGAGGCTGCAGGCACGGCCGCGCAGCTTTGCCAGCCAGCTATCGCATTTGGTGGAGGGGTCTGGAGGGCAGAAGGGCTGGAGTGAGACATCTTTATCTGCATTAGTGCCAAATGGAGAGATCCTGGTCCAGCACTCCTGCCCTCTTCTTTGCTCTTCCCACACAGCAGTGCTGTGGACTTGGCAAGCAGACCCAGATTGATAAAACACCTCAGAATGAAAATGCTGCCATGCAGGCTACACTTGGCAGGTCTGCACTGTGTGTGCTGGAACTCAGGGCCTGCCCCGGACAAAGGTCTGTCTCATGCATCATCTGTGCTAACTGGAAAGTTCTCTGCTTTGCCTGCTGAAGACTGACAGTTTAAATGTTCAGGTCCATTGCTTGAGGGACACAAGGATTTAGAAGGAGATATCTAGAATTGTTTGAGATGAGGGGATCTTCTAAGGTCATATAGTCCAACTCAGCTGCAATGAACACAATGGACACCTACAGCTCCTTCCTCAAAGCCTGGTCCAGTTCTGATCTGTTTTGCTGCTCACATGCTCTAGGACTCTGGGTCCTTCCCATGCTGCTGTCCTGCATCAGGTCTCCCTGAAGACCTGGGTCTCTATGCTCCATCCCACCTAGTGTCTTTTGGTCCTGCTTTATGCTCCCTCACCACCCAGTCAAGCAGGATTTATGCTGGAATGCAAGGTACAAAGGCTGTTTTACTTGGGTGCGTGGAAATAAAGCATTACCAGGCTTGTCACTAACAAAGAAAGTGGGTCCCCTGGCAAGGGCCAAGGCTCAAGGACTTGCACTGGAAGGTAAAACTACAGCCATAGCTCTTTTCTTCCTCTGTCAATGTAAGAAGTGTTTGAGCTTTATCTCAGACACTTGAATGCTCCCTGCGCTCCCAGCCTGTCTGATGGAAGTTTGTTCCACCTTGGACTTCCTGTCTGCAAGAAAAGGCTGAGCAGAGGTCACCCTCAAAAACATGGGTATCAACTCACCAGTGCTTGCATAGGAGGTCAGGAAGGCCCCCTATGAGCCACCCCAAGGCTCATGCTGTTCAAGGGATGTCATTTGTACTGGGGAAGGTATGCAGCAGAGCACATTTACGAATCTGCATCCAAAAAGTAATGTGATCACCTTGCTCTCTAGTCAGTGCATTCCAAGTGTTGCCTCACGGGGGGCTGGGCAGGCACACCCCAAGAGCACGGCGCAGCCATCCTGCAGCTGCCAGGGCCAGGAGGAAATCCCCTTACCTCGGGGAGTGCTGGGCAGCACACGTGTCAGGTAACACGCGTTTCAGTTTTGCTGACTCTGCTTCAGAGGCTTTCAAGCTGTGGGAAACCAAGACACCAGCAGCAGTAAACCTGCAAGAGTACTTCATTCAGGGGCTGGCTTGACTCCGATCTAGCACAAGAGATCAATGGCAGCTTGGCAGAGCCGATGTGGGCTGCGAAACCTTGCCTGCGTTTAGGCCACAAGGCCGCTGTGTGGTTTTCTCCAGGAGCCTGGAGCAGTGCTGGGAGCCCTGAGGGCTGCACAGGGCTGCAGGAAGCCTGGGCAGTGCAGTGAGAGGAGGCAGACGTGGCCTGGAGCGGGCAGAGCAGAGCCAGACAGAATGAGAAGGGAAATTTGCTGGTGGGCACAGGCCATGCAGGAATGTCACCTTGGGGGTACCCAGCAGCAGAGGTGTTGATGCTCTGCAGAACGTGCTGGCTGCTGCAAGGCCAGGCAGCAAACATCACAAGGTCTGTGGAGGGAATGAGGGATGGGATACCCTGTCCTCGCTGTGCTCCCGGTCCCTGTGGGCCTCAGAGACGGGATGCTCTGCCATCGCTGTGCTTTAGGCCCATGCCACAGGGCCAGGAGGTGCTGCCAATGAGGTATCGGGATGCTCATCTCCATCAGGACCCCGTGTCACCACTCTGATGCTGGCTCCTGCACAGCCTGTGGCACGATGTTTGGAGCATGATAGGGCAGAGCAGCACTGCTCAGCTGCACTCAGTGCAAAAGAACTTCAAAGCAACCATAAATCAGCCTCTAAGCTGTGTTAGGGCCAGCACTGGCATGGATCCTGCTACCTCCTATGGGAGTGACAAGTGAGCTGGCCATGACCCATTCCCACTTGGCCAGGAGACCAGGAGGTTCCTGGGAGAGCCTGGATCAGTCCCTGCCACTGGGAGACTGATGTGTGTGGAGGGCAGCAGATGTCCATGTGGACACAGTGCTCTGAGACCAGGTTATCTGGGGAAAACACGTGGTGTAAGACGAGATTGAACAAAGAAAGACCTCAGCATGAGTTTCCCTAGGGTCCTGCTGGATTCCCCAAGGTTCTGCTGATGGCATGATGACTGTGAAAGGGGAAGAGAGGAAATTTTACAGGGAACAATGTCTCAGAGGTTGCTATTAGTTAGGCAAACCACCCCACTTCAGTGCAGGCCAGCTGAGGGTGCGGGACAAGAGCGCTAGAGGGAAGACAAAACTCAAAACAGCACCAAATAAGAAAAATATTTATCTCCCTCCTTAAGCTGCTGTGTGGCTAAGAGACTAAGCTGGGATGTCTCTGGCACACCCCCCATTCTGCAGGGCCATTTGTGAGACACTCAACAGTTACCAGGCTGTGGCTTGTGCCTCAGCAGCAGTTCTTTACAGACCTTGATTTTGCTCAGTTTCTCTGTTAAGAGCTGGAAAGATTATGGGTTTTGGACCCTGTCATGGAAGACCTGGGCATGGCCCACACCACACCTCCTCTCTCCAAGGGCTCTTATCTTTGCATGTTTGCATGACTTTGGAGCCCTGTGACCCGTGTTAGAAGCTCCCTGTGCCACTAAGCCAAAGGGTTTTGACTCAAGCAATACCAGCTTTCACAGCACAGTTTTGTGATCTGCTTGCAATCCTTCTGCCTGTGCTGCCCCACAGCCCACGGGACCTGCTGAAATCAAACCCTGCCAGAATGTTTCCCTGGCTGTGGCCTCTTGCATATCTCATTCTCACACTATTTATATCACATGGAACAGCACATAGGCACCACTGTCTACCAATAAAGGGCTATGCCAGCCCTCTGCAGTCTGACCTTACTTTCAGATACCTCAGCAACAGCTTAGCAGCCTGAGGGCACAGGGAAAACTCACGGCTGGCTGTGCTGTGCTAGTTTCCAGCACTGACTTTCCACTGCCTGGCAGTGGGAGTGGGACCCAGGTCATCTCAGCTTTGTCCATGCTGGAGAGATGTGGCAGCTTCTGCATGAAAAATCCATTCTTCTGGTCTGCTGTGCAGCCCCGGAAATCCTCCCACTGGATAAGGAGCTGGCACAGAAAGGGATCAAAAGGAAGGCGTCAAAGGCTGAAATCGTTTTAGGAAGTGCTGTGAATCTGGGGAAAATCCCAGAGGTAGAAAAGGCTCAGTCTGGATGACCTTGGCTGCCAGCTGAGCTGATTTTTGTGCGTGGAAGAGCTGACTGGAGCTCTGCAGGGTTGGCTGCTCCCACATTCCCAGCAGCTCAGCCAGTTCAGCCAGCACCCCATCGGGCCTGCTGGCACAGCCTGGGGCTCAGCCTCTGCTCTACAGAAGAGCAGAGTGGGAATAGATTGCAGCTGCCATAGGCATCCTCCTGGAATGTGGCTGCTCCAGACAGAACCTTGTAGCTTCTGGGCCTTGAGGATACCCAGCTCCCACTTCTGACAGAAGATAGAGAGGTTTCCTGTGGATAGCCTGGCTTCTGCAACTTTCAGTCTGTTCTTATTTTTATTATTATTATCTTATTATTATATTTATTTCATTTATATTATCTTATTTATATTATCATATTATTTATATTATTATATTATTTATGTTGTTATTATTAATCAGCATTGCTATCTGTTGGGGTGCTTTTATCCCTCGTAGGGCTGGTCTTATGTGGCATAGCCCCTTGTCCCACTTGGGTTAGTGGGATGGCCCATCAGCTGAAGCCAGCTGAAGTGGCAGAGACCTCTGCTTTGTGCTAAAGAGCTATTCCCAGAAGCAAAGAGTACTGGGGATCAGATGATCCCTATGGGCTCTGCTGTGGTTCATAGTGGAGACAGAGCTACCATTTCTCTCTGGTGGCAGGAGGCTGCCCGGGTGGTCGGGCCTTGGTCATAGAGATCCCTGGACCAGCAGGGCATGGGCTGGTGGAGAGTGTGGTGAAAGCATGGCCAAGAGGACACGGAGCACGGTGATGTCCTGCCATGTGGAAGCACTGTCCAGCTGCCTACCAGGCCTCCATCCCTGGCACTGCAGCCTGCATTTCCCATCACGCAGCAGCAACCTGCATGAGGCTGCATGGCCAGGCTGATGTGCCCTCAGGGTCCCCAAACTGGGCTAGGCTGAGGGCAACCTGCTCAGCCAGCTGAGCCCCACAGCTCTAGAGAGCTGATCGTGGAACCCATGGGGTCCCTTCCTAGGGAATTAATGCAGACTTGTGTTTGCTGGGGGTTCTGAAGGCATCTGCCATTGGGGTCCTGACATATAAAGATGATCAAGAGGATGCCAGACTGCGGATCCTGCACAGCCATGGGATATGTGACCCCTTGGCCCCATCCAGAGGCCTGCTAGTGAAGTTCTGAAGCCTGAAACCTGTGAAAAACTTTCATTACGCCTTTTGGTTGAGGTTTATTGGGCTCACCAGACCTGCACTGCTATGAAAAGCCTGGAGACAGCTGCAGTTCATAATAGGTGGGGTTACACTGTGCCTGTTGTCTCTGCCTTGTTGTGCTGGTGGCCACAGGTATCTTATCATGGAGGAAGCCGAGAAACACCTGCAACAGGTGCCAGAGTCCCTGACATAGCTCAGCTCCATGCACATCCCTGCATCATAGTGGGCTCTGCTCCCAGTCCTGCACAGCTGGCATGACTCTAGCATTCGGACTTCTGAGGCAGGAAAATATGGGGATTGCTCTGAAAGTAATGCCTCCTATTTCATTATGCGGGCCCATGATGTCAGAGGTGGATGGAGGTGGGATGGAAGTAGAGGTTGGACCTTCCACCAGTATTCCGTAATATTCTGTTGCCATGTGACAGATGGCAGCAGAAGGGCAGTCTGACAAAATGGCATCTGACGTGGAAGCGCATATGAAGCAAAGGTGTGAAACTGAATGATCGTTGAAATGTTGAAAAAATTGCACCCATTGACACTCATTGATGCTTGCTGAACATTTATGGAAACCAGTGAATGGTGTGGGTCACCTCTACTGGTACAGGTTTTTATGAGTGTGACATGCAGGTTCTTGTTCATTTCTAGCAAAAATACACAACTAACATTGGGACTACGTTGAAAAACATTGTTTTGTAGCTGAGAGTTTTGTCTAACAAATAGTAATTTTGTGCTCTTTGTATCTGTTGTAGTTCCCATGGAGATAAATAGGAGGCATTTCTTTTGGAGAAACCTACATGGGTGGGCTGTGCTTGCAGCATCACACAGCCCCTAGGCACCCCTGCCCAGCTCTAGGCCAGCTGCTGGAGGAACTCGGTGGGACAGGAGAGGGGGATAGGCTCTACAGGGCCATGCACTGGCACCCTCTAATATATTCAGGCAGTGCCATGATGGCTGAGCTGCTGGCCCAGGAGCTTGGTTCTGTTCTGGCACAGGCTGGTGTCCAGCTCACAGGCTTCAGTGGGGCAGAGCCACAAGCTTTATTCTCCTGTCCTGCTCTGCTCCAGACTCTCAGCTTCAGCTCCCTGGGCTCAAACAGGGACTTGAGAGAGGCAGCAGGAGGGATTGTGTTTGGGCACGGCTTCTGCCAAGTGCATGTCCACAGGATGACACGGGCTCTGGAGCATTGCAGCAGGGCAGAGGGACCTGGGACGGTCTTCTATCTGCTCCCACAGCCCCACAGGGACCCGCAGCCTGGCTCTGAGGGCCTAGCAAAATTAAAATCACTGTGGCAGAGTTTGGCTCTGTGAGATGGATCCAGGATGGTGAGGCCACCATCCCGGGGAGCAGCATCCTTGGCACCTGGTGCACAGCTGTGGTCTGCCCTTTCCTGGAAGTTGTGTTAGAATGATGCTGGACTTTGGTGCCCTGGGTTTGAGTTAGGATATCCAGACTGGCAGCGCATGTCTTTCCTGCTGTCCTGCCAGTGTCATAACCAAAATCAGCAGCTCTTGCCTCTCTGCACTGGGAAGGAGGTGGAGAATGGCCCTGGAAAAGCCAGGGATGTGCATTCTCAGACTGTGGGCTGACAGTTTCTGGAACAGTGAAGCAACTGTGCAAGCAAGGCTGAGGCCGAGTGCTCTGGGTGATGCCCTGGGTTGGGCCTGCCTTTTCATCTTGGGGCAGCAGAGAGCATGGAAGTGAGTTCTGGTCCATGTCCTGGTGCACACTCCCCAGTAGCTCCTGTGGGGCCACCTGGCACTGTCATCTGCCCGGGAAAAGTCACAAGAAACCTCTCCCTTCAGTGGTGGATAGTTGGGGCCTTCATACAAAAAAGAAGGATGGGGATTTGTTAGGATGGAAATGGAAATGAGGTAGGAATTGAATGGGATGAGAATGGGTATGGAAGAGGTAGAGGGATGGGAATGTGGATGAGATGGGAATGGGATGAGATGGCATACAGGTGAGATGGGATAGGGATGGTGATTGCAGTGGGATTTAGATGCGAAGGGAGAGGGTTTGATGTAGAGATGAAGAGAGAAGGGATAGGATAGAGGTGGGGAGCAGAAGTGTGATTGAGAAAGGACTGTTGATGATATAAAGATGAGGAGAGAGAGGGGATGGAAATAGGGATGGAAAGGGTTCAGCTCTCATTAGAGAAACCTGTGTTCATACAGGAGCTCCCACTAGCTCAGTCACACTGGTTACAAACAGCCATTGAAAGCACTGAATGCCTGTTTCTTCCCTTGCTATCCCAAGGGGCTGTGTGCTCAGCCAGCCAGCTATTTACCAGGAGGATTTTATTTTACATTTATTTTCCTAATGATTTAGTTGGCCCAAAAACTAGAGCAGTGAATTGTGACTGCTTGAGATTGGGTGAAAATCCACACAATGGCTGTGCACTGCAGTGTGGTACCAGGGTGAGTCATTGAAATTGCATTTCAGGAGGAAAATAACAGTGAGTATGCAAGTTTCTTTCCAGGAGCATTGCATTTTCCCTGAACTGCAGTGTTTTAGAATGGTTTACAGAACATTGCTACATGTTAAAAAAAAAAAAAAAAAAAAAAAAGCATATAAAAGGATGAAGAGAGCTGATGTAAAACAGTGTAACAGCTAAGGGAGGAAATAAAAACAGCATTTTTACTGTGACAGCACAGGAGCTTTAGGAGGGACCTGTGGGGATGAGCAGAGGAAACAATATCGAAATCCAGGGATGGGAGAAAATGGAGCTGTGGCCAGACGTGAAGTTCAGGGGGACATTGGTGGCCTTGGCAGAAAGGGCAAATGAGGAAGGAGTCCCAGAGAGAGACAGAAGTCCCACAGGCATCTCCTCATCAGCTACACAGCTCTCAGCATCTTGTTGGAGAGAACTTCAGAGGAGTGCAGCAACAAAGACAGGTGCATTGCTTGGGAGCTGCAGTGTGGCAGGGAGTCCAGAAAAGCAACGTTTTGATTGTCTGCCCATGGTTTCATTTCAGTCTTCCAGAAAGGCACGTGCTGCTTTGCAATGAGCAGAGGTGTAAAACACAGACCAAAGAAGCTCTGTTGTGAAAGGGCATATTTATAGTTCTTGTGGCCTCTTGCTCCAGCTTTCCAATCCACATAGTGCCAAGACTTCTGACCTCTGCAGTTGATGTCACCCTTTAGCACGGTGCCCTAGCTCTGGGAGAAAAGGCCAGTAGGTCCCTGTGATGTATCCATAGGGCTCATATATGGAAGTATGCATCCCTTCATTGGGCTTGGCTTCACCTGGGGAGCAGCAAATGCCCAGGAGGCTTTGTGAAAGCCAGAGCCCTGGAGGATCGAGCCATCACTTTCACCTCACTGGCTGCTGGGAGATGGTGACAATTTCTGGCTGTTTCATTCCTGCTCCTGCCCAACCACACTGTCCCCAGCCTGTTTTCTGAATGACTGCAGTTGTGCCACTCACCGGCTGCTGCACCTGTCCAAAGCCCCGTAGTGCAAGGGGACCTGTAATTCTGGGCAAGGATAGGAACAGTGAAAATCAGTCCGAGTACTGGCTGTGCCACTGCTTCTGCTGGTTGCTGAATAAGGTTTGGGAACCTGGGAGCCCACCAGGGCATGAATGTCTTTTAAACAGCTTCTTGAAGGAGGTGGCCGAGCTTTGATGCTTGCTAGGAGCTGCAGAGTTTAAGATCAATTGTTTACATACCTGACACCCATTAAACAGGTTTTATAGGCTATAAGACAGCTGTGTGTTGTGCATTCAGATCCCTACAGATATGTGCATTAGCAGTGACAGATCTAATCAAGTGTCTGTCTCAGAGTGGAAAAACTACAAAGCAAGCTGTGAAATGGGATGTCAGTGCAGCACTTCACACTGATATGCAACTTCTGCCTAACCAGACTTCCCCTGATCTCCTTAATTACAGTATGTTCTCATCCTGAAAACCAAGGATCACACTCCACAACAGCTCTCTGCAGCTTTCACTGCAGGGCAAAACCAGCTTGCTGCTTTCAGGTGCACATCCCAGTTTGTAAGGAGCTAGGTGAAGTCTGCTTTTGAGAACCTCCTTCAAAGAGAGCTAAAGCCAACCTGGGGAGCAGCAGGCACAGACTGCAGGATGTGACCAAGTGAAATACTTGGTCTCCAGATTAGTTAACAGAAGGAAAAACTCAGTTCCAATCAACATGAAGTGAGATGTCTGAAAACAACCCCCAGGTTCAAGGGAGAAGATGTGGAGGGTCCAGTGCTGACTGGAGAAGAAATACACTGTCTGGGTGCTAGGGACAGATGGGGGAAGGTGTTGGAAGTCCTTCAGTCCTCAATTTGAAGGTCAGAAGAGCATTAGACATGGATCATGGACTTCAAGACGCTAAGGGGAAAGAGAAGGGCACACAGTAAGCTCACAACCCTAGATGTCTGGGTAGCAGACTTTGGCCTCTTTGAGGATCTGCTTAGAAGAGTCTGCTCGGATAAGGCCATAGAAGGAAGAGAGGTCCAAGCAAGCTGGTTCATGTTTGAGGGCCACCTCCTCCAAGCTCAAAAGTGATCCATCCCTAAGAACAGGAAGTCAGGCAGAAGTGCCAGGAAGGCTACAGAGATGAACAGTCATAGAAGAAAGAACAAAGAGCCTGGGCGGAACACTGAGACACTGTCTGAGCACCCAGGGATGAAGTTAGGAAGGCTAAAGCCCTAACAGAGATGAATCTGAACAGGGATGTTGAGAAGGGCTACTCCAAGAACATCATAATGAAAGGAAGACTGAGAAAAAGATTGTGTCCCCATCCAGAGAGCCCCGGGCAGGCTGGAGCCATGGGCTGCCACAAAGCTCCTGCAGCTCAGGAAGGGGGAGGGCAGAGCCCTGCCTGGGGGGAACAAGCCCAGGCCCCAGGACACGGTGGGGCACCCAGCTGGAAGCAGCCTGGCAGGAAAGGCTTGGGGGTGCGGGGGGACCCTGAGGTGAATACGAGTCAACAGTGCGCCTGTGCTGCAAGGGCCAAAGGTGTCCCGGGCTGCGTTAGGCCTGGTGCTGCCAGCAGGGGAGGGAGGTGGTGCTGCCCCTCTGCTCAGCTCCTGTGAGGCCACAGCTGGAGAGCTGGCTCCAGTTCTGGGCTGCCCAGGACAGATGTGGGGCTACTGGAGAGAGGCTAACAAAGGGCCGTGAGGGTGATGAAGGGGCTGGAGCACTTCCCCTACAAGGAAAGGCTGAGAGATGGGACGGTTGATCCTGGAAAAGAGATGGCTCAGACGGATCTCATCACTGTCTATAAACACCTGAAAACAGGTGCAAAGAGGACAAAGCCAGGCTCTACTTCATGGTGCCCAATGCCCAGACAAGGTGCAATAGGCACAAATTGGAACACAAGACATTCCCATTGAACTTAAGAAAGGACTTATTTAATGTGAGATTGTCTCAGCAGTGGCACAGCTTGGAATGGAATCCCTTCCTCAGGGATATTCAAAAGCATCCTGGACATGGCCCTGAGCACTGCTCTGGGTGGCACTGCTTGAGCAGGTGTTGGAGAAGATAGACTCAGGTGTCCCTGCCAGCCTCAGCCATTCTTTGATTCTCTGGTTTGGTGATTCTGAGACTTCATAGAAAGGACAGGATGAGTTTTGGAGCAGGAAAGACAGAGTAGGCCAACTGAGCGTGTGCTACTTGGTGTCCATTCATCAAAGGGCTGTGATTAGAAAACCTATGAGAGGTTCCCTGCTATGCTGTACTGACCGTACTGGAAAGTTTCAGAGCTGTTTCCTTTGCTGGTCTTGAAGCTGACCAAGACATCCATGTACACTTATTATGTTACATTATGAGCTTCCACTGTGTAGATACAAGGTGTATGGTATGAGCTGTCTCCATTGTCCTGGCTAATGAACACCTGGGCTGAACTTGACCACAGAAGAACAAGTGTCTGACAGTTTGCAGGATTAACTGATTTATTGTACAGGCCAGGAGAAATGATCAGTACATAAATATCTTCTTTGATCTGTATTTATACAGCTACACAACTACTTTGGATTTTTCAAAACTGCTGTGTGCTGAGCTGCTCCTGTGAGATACAGAATATTTGTTTAGCTGGCTGAAATACAAATTAAAGGGGTCAGCTTCAGGCAACATCATTTCACAGTCTTGGTGCTGATTTTTAATTTGCACGCATTTTATATGAGCATCTCATCTGAGTGCCAGGAACAGCATAAACAGAAACAAGCCACTGTCAGTCTTGCCTCTAATTTAAAAGCCTTCATCCAGCCAAGTCCTTCCTGTGGAATTAATGCTTTGGCAAAGCTGAGTTTTAGCCAAATATGATGGGTCACTCTCCTTTTGCTGTTAAAGCTATTTGTAATAACCTAGCTATACAATTGGCACAGCGAGAGCAGCTCTGCACCTCTGGAGCAGGGATCAGAGGGCCCCATGCCCTCATCTCGAGCTGCCCTGCTGACCAGCACTGTCTGGCAGCAAGCCGAGCAGGGTGCTGAGGCAGTTTCTGCGTAGAAGAGGGGACATGCATGTGAAGGTTTGAGACTATGAAGTTTAAACAGCAGCATGGAGGTGGGTGGAAAGGCAGGTCTGGGCCTTCAGGCAGAGATCCCCTCCAGCACTGTGTTCCCTGAAGCTGTGTGTGCCGAAACTCCCCCTGCCTCTGTGACAGCTCCTGTGGCATCTCTCTGCCGTACCTTCTCTACATCCCACTGCAGTGCCTTGGCATGTCTGCCCCAGGTCTGTGGGATGCCACAGTGGCACATCCTGTGACACCTGGGGAGATCCCAGTTTAGACTCACTTTTGCTTTGCAGTTCTCCACTGCTTCCTCCCTTTCTGAGCAGAGCAGAACCGAATGGGTGAGCGTGTCAGGATCACACTGGGTAGCATGACCAGTGGCTAGAAATGTTTTCATGTTTAAGCAAATTGTCAAGCTGAATTTTAATCTTATTTTGGATGAACCAGTTTGATTTTCTTTAATATCCTCTCGTTCCAGAGCCAACAAAGCCATTATGCAGACATCTCCAGTGTTGTTTGTTCTAAAGTAATGCCTCTGTAAGATGTTCTGTTCAGAATAAACAGAGCAGCATGTTGTGAAAGGAGTTTTGGGGAAAGCAGGGTTATAAAACAGCTTCCCATGGTGTCTCCAAGGGCTTGTGCTGCAGCTAAGCTTTCACTGCAGTCTCTCCATAGTGGTGGAGGAGCAATGATTTCACCCTCCTGCCTGGACACCACTTTTAATGCAGTGTAGAGGAAGTTAATTACCTGACATCTGCCACGTCCAAAATTTTGCAAAAATTGGCTGAGAAATACAAATGTCAGTGGGGAGGGGCTGGGGATGACATGCTCTGAGCACGCTCAGCTGCAGCAGCTTTCGTTCAACAGAGAGCTGCTGGGCAGTACTGTGCAGGTGTGCTGAAATGTGGGCAGCAATCTGAGCTGAGCTCCCAGCTCATGGTGCTGTTCTGGCCCACAGCAGACGTGGGATCAGAGACACACTGAAGTCTGCTGCAGAAACGGGTAGCAAAGCAGGACGTGAGGTGCCCGTAGTGCATGGACCTGGCAGAGCAGGAGCTGCACTGGCACCAGAACGCAGACGTCCCAGCAAAGATCCAGGGGAGGTTTGGCAGGGGGATGTTGAGCAGAAATAAGAGCGGGATACCCCGGCTAAGATAATAAGTAATATAAGGAGTTTCCACCAGAGGGCACTTCGTTATTGCTCTTGCTGAACACATGGCGTCTCCTAGCGAGACCAGCACCGGATTGCCTGACAATGCACTTCCAAGCCTGAATCATTGCTGGCACAGAGAGTAAAGGAAAGCACTCAAAAGGCATTTGAGAAACCATGCATGAATGGGAATTTACTAGCAAGGCAAGAAGATTGAGCTTTTCTTCCAGACCTTTTCAGAAAGGTCTTCCAGTGGGTCTCCACCCCATGTAGTCTATCAAAAAATGAGCAATGCACAGTTAGGCTGTGGGGGCCCACAAGGGCTGGCAGAGAGGGAAAGGTTTTGCTCCTCCATCCTGCTCACAGTGCACATATCCTGTGTGCTCTCAGCCGTGCAGCAGGAGCCCAGGGCCAGGCGGATGTCCCAGTCCGTGCAGGAGCCCAGGGCCAGGCGGATGTCCCAGTCCGTGCTCTGCTGTCTCTCTGAGAGCTGGGGGATGGATCCTGGCTCAGCAGCCACTGTGATGCCTGTCTGTGTATCTGTGCTCTGCTTTTTATTCCAGAGTGTGCAGAGAGAGAAATATTATCTGTCTTCCAGGAGAAACTGTATGGAATGTGTAAGGAAGAAAGGTAAGGGGCGGGATTTCAAACTCAGTTCTCATTGCTCCTCAGTACCCATCAGGATCTGTGTACCAAATAATGTTTGCAGATTTGAGGACAGACTTGCTGATGAAGAGTCACATTAAAAGAACGAAAGAGAAAAATCTTCATACTGCTCTCTGAAAGAAGCCAAAACTCCCCATTCATCACATAATTGTCCCAGGGAGGCACCCTGGGGCTCGCCGGTGGGCTGTAGTGTTTGACCCAGCTCATGCTGCAATTCTTGGTTCTAAGTTCAGTGATCTGCTCAGGGCACACTGAGCTTGTAAGGATTCTGAGGCAAAAGGAGCTAAAGCTGAAAGTGCTACAGATATAGGTGATAGACAACTGAAGGGAACATGGCCTTTCTGCAAACTGCAGAAAACAGAAAGCAGATGCTGGGCACTGGTGTTGGTAATGCTACTATTTTCTTCCTCAGATAGCTGAAGAAGATGGATTTAACCTCTCTAGGACAGGTGGCCCATGTGCATCAAGCCAGAGTGTGGCCCAGGAGGTAGGGGGCATTTGGTAGGGAGGCTTGCTTTGGGAAGTGACATCTCCCAATATCTCACCCAGTTTCTACTGCTTCTGAAGTAGTCAGAATCCCATGGAAGATCAGCAAGCCACCCTATGCTTTGCAGCAGTCTCCCAATCTGAAGCACACAAACCCTTCTGGAAATAGAGACTGCTTGCAAGGCCAGCAGCTTGTGCAGAGCTGTACACACGCTCCAGCATGTAGGCACTTCTGTCTGGATGGGACATGGGAAGGATGGGTAGAGACATTGTGGCCCCAGTTGTTGGGGTTCTCCTGCCATCATCCATCACACAAATGCCTCCTTGCTGCGTCTGGGCAGCCTGCCTGTCCTCACCTGTGCAAGAAGTGGCACTAAGTGATCTTCAAGGTCTCTTCCAACCCAAACTATTCGACGATTCTGTGACTGGGGCTGGCTTCACCAGGCCTAGGTTCCTTCCTACTCTTTGGTTTGCCTGACTGGTTGCAATTAACACTAATTAGTGTTTCTTTTGACAGTGCCTTGTCCTTGGCACACAGCGCCGGGTGCTGGGCCCCACAAGACAACAACTATTTATCCCAGGCCACTTCCACCAGTCTCAGCAGCAAAGACAGGATCATTTTGGGGCTGCATCCTGTTGTCCCAGAGGGCATATCTGTAGCTATTCTCATTCACAGGGACCTTTCTGCTTTCTTGAAGTTTCCCTGATGTTTGGTACTGGGTGTGCTGTACCACTGCCTGGGTAGTTTTGGCTCTCTACCAGGACCAGGTTACCAAGAACAGTGGTAGACAGTCCTCCCCATTGCTGCTGCTTCTCAGCCACAACAGGACTTAAGTTAAATTCTGCAGGGAAACGGTAAAGGGTGGTCTTACTGAAGGGTCACGTTTCCAGAAGCAGTCTTACTCTCTGGAAAAGATCAAGATGGATTGGCAGCGATAGAGATGGGATGGTCTTGGGAGAGACACCCTACTTCCCACAAGGAAGCCCAGGAGGACTGGAGAGGAGCCCAATAGGGAAGGATGTGAAAAACCAACATGCAAATAATGTACATTTCAGCATTCCCTCTGCAGAGCTTCTGGAGAAGGGGAGTGTAAGAAACCCTCAAATGATTCCTCAGGTGACTTAAGCAACTCATCAAGGAAAGCTGAATCACAAAGAGATGTGCCACCATAAGCCTCCACTTCTCCTGCAACCACCTCCTCCCTGTTATCTTCAAGCATTATGCTCACAGCCATCGTACACGTGTTTGGGTAAGCTGTGAGTGTGGCTGAAGTGCCATCTGATGGCATAGCACGAAAGGGACAGCCATTGTAACAGTTAAACCATTACAGTCAAGTCTAATCACCTCTGCTTTGGAGTCCTCCAGCATAGCTCTAAGTAAATCTGCCCCAGTCTTCCTTGGAGACTGCAGAAAGCGGGGCCAAGCCCAAGGTTTTTGTGAATACCAGTTCAAGCACTATGACACTGTCAACTAAGATCACAGATTTCATAGTCAATTAACCTGAAAGACTGTATAGGTGAGTGTCATCACTTCCTTTTCTCCAGGTTTGGAACCTGATTGCATGACACATAAATTCTGTAATGTTTGTTTGTGCTATTCTCTGGGAATTATTTAAACAGATGAGCATTTTATATAATCTCATGACCATTACATGTACTTGGGATAGGTGTAAGATCTGGACAGAAATAAGAGTGCATCTCATTTGGGATGGAGTCATTTTGCTGGGGGAACAATGGCTGAAGCAATTGCCCTATTTGCAGTCTTCAAGCACCAAAAATCTCTTCAGACAAAGGTTTCTGAGGAGCAAAAAGGAGGCTCTGCATCTCCTGAGAGGTGTTGGGAAACCAGGTGCAGACATGTCATGTTTAGACACAACTGTCTGGATTTATATGTTCTGTCGGAAGAACAAGAGCTCAGGACTGCCTGGGATCTGCTGAAATCCATTGTGCTTCAGCTGTATTTGAGCTTTGAAAAGATTTGAATGTTTGATTTGTCAAAGGTGGTATGATGCCTAGCAAATATGTTTAAAAGCAGAAAACACAGTTTGGCTTCACTTCTTTAGAGATGTTGAAAATTGAGAAAAAGCTTTAAAATACACCAAAAAAAAAAAAAAATAAAAGGTCTATAGAAAAGATAAAGGGAGGATGGTCAGAGCAGACAAAAGCATCCAGCAGCTCACTGCCCAGAGCAGGGCTGTGAGGGGAGGGCAGGAAGTCTGTATGTTGTCACTGTTCAGACCAGGATGCACTCAGCCTCACAACGCATCTCTTTGTGATGTTTCTGAGCACCAAAGTCCCAGGTTACTTCCATTTCCTCTAACCTCCCAGATGAGGCTTAGCACCTTTCAGGTTTTCTTTCCTTTTCTTTGACCACCTGCCTTAGGAACGCAAAGTGGAGGTTCCTTGTTATGCCTCTGTTTCCATTCTGTAAATAGCAACTATGAATGTCTTACCTGAGGTTGAAGCCAACTGGCTGGACATGCACAGGAAGCAATGAGTTGTTCTCTTCCAAATAGCAGTGTCATTAAAAAAATTGTAGCCAACTCGACTTTGCCCAGATGAGCAGGTCTTTTGAAAGCTCACATGGATGAATGATCTGAGAGAGCTCTGACGTTGTGCTGCTAGACAGATGGTCTAAATTTTTCTGGCTCATTGGTTCCCATTTCATGTCAAGGATCAGTCTGGGGAGAACGGCCTTAGGGTGCATAGCTGAAAGGCAGAAGAGCCCAAAAGTCAGACTTCTACTCTGAACCTAGAGCACCGGCCCAGCTCTGCACCAAAGGGGGGGTGCAGTGGGAACACAGCTCCCACAGCACTGCCTTCATCATCCTCCTCTTCCTCTGGCACAGCTCTGCCAAGAGGCTGCAATCTGCACCAGCACATCCTGCTTTACCAAGCAATATTGCCTTGGATGCCTTCATCCAGGTCCAGCTCCACAGGCAGTCAGAAATGACTGTGGCACCCAGTGCAGCATCAGCAGCTGGTTGGGGCCTGGACAAAGTCTGTGTCCCCACAGAGGAGGTAACCTGGAGGCTTGGTGCTAGCTGGAGGAAGCAGAGAAGTAGCGGGCACTATGCCAGCTGTAGCTGACCCCCAGGCAGGACCAGCTGTGGAGGTATCAGGGGCAGGGCTCTTCTGTACCCCATCTTTGCCACAGTGAGGTCACACTGGGCAGCCTTTTGCTGTCTCAGCCCAGGATCTGTTTCATACTGTCTAGTTACCCATTGCCGGGGCTCAGGATGCATCTTTTCTAACGACTTGCAAGGAAGAGCTTGACTCAGACAAGAGTACACATGGCACAGACAGGAATTTGTTACTTGACACAGGTTTGTTCATTTGACAAGCAGCCTGAATTGCATGTCTTTGCAGGACTGGGCTGCTGCCAAACATAGACTTAGAAGTGAATCCAGGACACCTGAACACATGAAATGCTTCACTGGGCACAGCTGTGATGTGAATTGAAAATAAAGCTGGTCATTTATTCTTTACCTGGTTCCTTAACTCATCTCTGGAAAACTGGGTTCTCCCTTTCAAGCCACTCCTACATCTGGGATTCCCTTAACTGCAAAGGACAAAAATAATTGCTTGTAGGGAACAAATCTGCAAGAAGGACAGCAGAGCTCAGGAGACCCTGCCCAGCATCCTCCCAGTTCTGTGACACTGGGATATTAATCATTTGAGAGCAGGTCGCAAGTTGGAGCTGAGATCTCCTCCCTGGCCGTTCCTTGGCATCTCTCATCCTGGCCAAGGGAGGTACCAGGTTTGTGCAATGCATTGGCAACAAGTTCTGATGGCCTTAAGACTGACAGAAGTCAGTCAGACTGACAGTAGTTGTTGCCACACATTCTCCCCAGCAGTGCCAGGCTTTGCTGGGAGTACTGGCAGTGCCTTGGCTCATCCGTCCTCCAATGGCTGTGTGCCCACATTTGTCTCAGGAGAACAGACCAGGCAATCTGTCATATCACCCCAGAGCTCTCCATGGGTTCCTTGAGCCTTAGCTCAGCCCGCTTTAGAAAGGAACAGCGTGGCCAAGGGTGCATGTGGGCAGTCCTCTGGCTACAGGACTCACAGGACTCAAAGGCAGGCTCCAAACAGGTCATTCATTTACTGAGAGAATTAGTGGTGCTGCTCCATGTCTCGCCTCTCAGGTATATTTTGCTGTTCCAATATTTTGATGCATCTTTAGTTTAAGGAATGGAAAAGCCATAGATTTCATCCCACCTCGGGCGGGCTGCAAGATTCATCTGCTGCCAGAGCCTCTTTTATGACAGTACCTGTAGAGAAGCTCAGGTCAGCTCTCCTTTCTGCACCGAAGTTTCCCACTATGTCATGTGTCAATACCTTGAAAGATGTTTATGGAAGGTCATAATACTGCAAGCTTTTATTAAATTAATAGAAATACTGTCAATTTTTTTCTTTTTCTTTCTCTCTCTCTCTCTTTTTTTTTTTTTTTTTTTTTTTTTCTTTCCCTGCTAGTAGGTATGCAGAAGGGTAACAAAGTGAAAAATCATTTTGTACATAGATCACATTAAAGCAATATTTAGTTTACTAATTCATCCTTATTAAATGTTTTTATCTCTGTATTTCTTGAATGATTCCTTGCTGTTCCGGGATGGGAAAAAGCATGGGTGCCTGGCCACCTCACGCCTGGCAGCAGGGCAGGCCCCAGGCTTTCTCCCACCTGTCACTATAGTGGGAAGATCCTGCTGGGGCCAGGGAGGAAAAGATATGGATGAAGTTTACAGCTGCAGCTGTTCATCTCACCTGGCAGAACAAAGGAGATGGAGCTTCCGGCACTCTGCTACTCTGAGAACTGCCTGTTCTAGTAAAATTCTGATTGCCTGGTCAATGGTGGAAGTGTTTGTTCCTCCCACTGGGGAGCCAGGCAGGGTGTAGTGCTACAATCTAGCTAAAGGAGACACATCAGTACAGGGAAGTCAAGTGTCCACATGGAAGAGGAACTGGGCTTCCTCATTCAGAACCAGCAATTCCCCTTCCCCTGCCTTTCTTGCTCTCTTCTGTCATCTGTATTGTGGGTCAAGGTCTTCCAGGCGTCTGTCAGCACCGTGTGCCCACAGCGAGTGCCATCCATGTGCATTTGCTGTACTGCAGTGCAAAGACAGCCCCTTCCTACCGCTCCCAGCAGCAGGAAGGTGGCAGTGCGCTGCCTGCAGCTGCATGCTGGTCAGGAGCTGGAGCAGGCACCTGTGCACCAGCTCGTCTGGGATGCGCAGAGCAGCAGCTTGTGAGGCATCCCACTCCCTCCCTCCTTGCCCAAGAGCAGAAATCACTTTCCATCTGTGAAATGGCATTTTGTTCACGGGCCAGGTCGAACTCTGGGTAAGTTGTAAAGTCAAACACAGTAAGAGACAAGTCTCTCCCATCCCTGATGCGAGTGGCTGCAACAAATGTCACATTGGTTTCCCACCTGAACAATTATTTGATGTTATTGTCAGTGTTCCTTCTGCCGTTTAAGTGCCTCTCTTTCCCATTTTCAGCATCTCCACATTTAAAACTTGGAAAAAATAAATCTGAAGTGAAATAAATTATGTCTTTACAGCTATAATGCTCTTCTGGGTTAAAGAGGAAGCTGTTTGGAGCTGGAATAAGTTCATATCTATGCCTTCTTATTGCAATTATGGTGTGATCAACATGTACTGCAGTATGGGAGGGATGCCATAGATCGTATGCTATGCCTCAAGAGGCTTAAGAGGTGGGCTCATGCAAACCTCATGAAGTTTCTTAAGGCCAGGTGGAAGGTGCCACACCTGAGTCAGTGCAATCCCAAGCACAAATGCAGGCTGGGTGGAGAATACACTGAGAGCAGCCCTGAGGAGAATGACTTGAGGTGCTGGTTAATGAGCACCTCAATGTGAGTTGGTGGTGTGCTCTTGCAGCCTGGAAAGCCAACAGAGGGCTGGCCAGCAGGGTGAGGAAGGGGACTGTCCCACTCTCATGGGACCCCATGTGGAGAACTGCATAGAGCTCTGAGGCCATGAAAAAAGACATGGAATTGTTGGAGTGAGTCCAAAGGAGGCCACGAAGATCATCAGAGGGCTGGAGCATCTCTATGTGAAGAGAAGTTCAAAGAGTTGGAGTTGCTCGGTCTGGAGAATAGAAAGTGCTGAGAAGACCCCAAAGCAGCCTGTCACTACCTAAAGGAGCCTGCAAGAAAGCTGAAGAGGGATTTTTCACAAAAGTATGTAGTCATGGGATAAGGGATAATGGTTTTATGCTAATAGATTTATTTAAGATATAAATAAAAATTCTTCATGGTGGTGAGGCACTGGACTAGGTGGCCCAGGTACCTCCTCCCTGCAAGCGTTGGAATAGAGCTTTGGGCAGTCTGTTCTAGTGTGAGGTACCCCTGCCTCTGGCAGGAGGTGGAACTAGATGGTCTTTAATATTCCTTCCAACCAAAACCATTCTATGATTTCTTGAAATCAAGAGTAGTCTCTGTCCCAAATGCCTACAAGGCACCACTGAAGAGATACCAGTTGATGTTTGAGTTGTCTTTCCATGTGAGCAGTGGTGAAGGTGATAACAGAAGCACCTGCTCTGGTTTCCTGTGTCAAAGAATGCCACCCTGTGGTAGCTATTCTTGGCTAACCTACTTGAACCACTTCCCAGCAACGATACCAGGCTTTCTGCAGATGCCTAAAAGCCAATGCAAAGGAATTGCTTTAGTTGGAAGCTTTGACTGAGCGCACACTAAGTTTGTGGGTGATACTAACTCAGAAGGAGCTGTCAATTCCCTTGAGGGTAGAGAGGCCTTACAGAGAGACAGTGATAAATTAGAGATCTGGGCAATCATCACACATATGAATTTCAAGAACAAATATTAGATTCCACACCTGGGACAGTGTAACCCTGGATGTATGTACAGATTGGGAGACGTGTGTGGAAAGCAGCCCTGCAGAAAGGGATCTGGGCATTTAGGTTAATGATAAGCTCAGTATGAGTCAGCAGTGTGTTCTGGTGGCCAAAAGGGCCAACCCTACCCTGGACATGCATGAAGCTCACTGTAGCTAACTGGGCCAAAGGTGTGATTGGCCTGCTCTGCCCAGCCATGATGCAGCCTCGCTGTCTGTGAGTACTGTGTGCAGGTTTGGATGCCCATAAGTCTCTTAAAGAGCAGCCAAAGGAGGGCTACAAAGACACGGAAGGCTCTAAGGGCAAGGTGTTGGAGGAGCAGCTGAGGTCCCAGAGTGAAGGAGGTTGAGGTGAAGTTACAGAAGCATTTGGCCAATGCTTATAGATGCATGGTTTAACTCTCAAGTTGCCCTGTATGGACTTGCTCAGGTGTTGAACTTGATGTTCCTCACAGAACCCTTCCAGCTCAGGCTATTCCGTGATTTAATGATTCTATCATTCAGTCACGTTAGGAAAAACCAGTGAGTTTCAAGATGGGCAAGATGAGCCATATGAGAATGTTCAAAATTACTCAAGCACCACTCTATCAGTGAAAAATGAATGAGAGCAATTGCTGAAAATGCAAGTTTATGATCACTACCTGATGTTTCAATCTGCATTTTGTTTTAAAATGAGAACAGAAGCACCAGAGAGAGTGGGGCTGGAGCTGTGGGCATGTCACAGGAGCCCAATAGACTTTGCTGGTCCCTGTGTTACAGCACTGTTACGGCTGTGAGGCTCAGCAGCAGGTTAAATCATTTCCTGAGCTATATTTGTAATTCCTCTCAAGAAGAAGAGAGGTGGAGATGAAGGGGGGAGAGGTAATGCTAATCTGGATAATTTTTTCCCCCCGAAAAAGGGCTTTGCATCTCACCAAGGTAGAGAACATCTGATTGTAACTTCTGAAGCAGCGTCCATTGGTCAGTGCTGTTAGGTGTCAGCTTGGTGAAACCTCTGTCCCAGATAAGATTCCTGGTGTGACTCACACCAGCACAGCCATTTTATCAGCGTGTTCCCCCAAAGCAGAAAGCAAACTACCAGGAACATACTACTCAAAAACACACACGCTATTCCTCCTATAAGGAAAAGATGCACATAAATATTCCATACAGAAAAAGAAGTGGAGGGCAGAATGACTTGCTGTTGAAGCAGCAGAATGCACAACGTGCTGTGCTAATGGCAGGGCCCCTGGGGACAGCAGGCTGTGATGAGCTGGAGTCCTGCTCTGCAGGGAGCTGGGTGGGGGTCTGCTGCTCGCAAGCTGAGTACCGATCCCTGCGAGCACAGGGACAGCGGGGAGCAGCCTGTGCACGAGCACACCTTGAGGAGGATGGGAATCCTGCCCTGGATATGAAGCATAACATCCATTTCTGAAAGCATTTCAAATGGTGTTCAATGTAAATGCCAGAGAGGTTTTCTAAGCAGGAACATAGCGCTGACAGCATTGAATTAAACATCGCGTGCCTTAGCACGCTGTTCAAGGAAGCCTGGCAAATGAGAAATACGGGATAGATTGCATTATTTGTACTCTCATTTTTTTCAGTTTTCAGCTCCTAATAAAGAACAAACGCATGCTGTGCTTAAATGGGGACACGGTGTGGCCAGACTCTGCATCTGCAAGGACTGCCGCTACTTCTGCCTCGGCCTTCACCAGGCTATCTCCTCCCGCAGCTGCTGACCGGCCGCCAGCGCCGGGCACGTGCCCTCGGGCAGGCCGGGTGCCAGGGCCGGGCTGCGCCCCCTGCAAGACCGCTCCGTGCGCCAGGCCTTGCCGGGCCGCGGGGCAGCGCAGGCCTTTCTCTGCCGTGCCAGCTGGCTCCCCTGCGCCAGGCCCGGCTCCAGGACCCTCTGCGGCTGCCGGGCCTCGGACGGCGGGGAGCCGCACTGGGGGCACCGGGCCTTGAGCCGCGCCCACGGCCCGAGTTCAGCCCGGCTGCACACAGCAGCCTGCAGACAGGGCCTGGAGCCCGGGGCGCGGGGCTTTCCTGCAGCTGAAAAATGAACCGGACCACGTGCCGTGTGCTTGGCCTGCCAGAGCTGGGTTTGACTGCCCTGCAGGACGGAGTTGTGCCACTCGGCCATCACTTTCTACTCAAAAAATACCTATCTATCCGCAAGATAAAAGACGGCACTCAAGGCCAGGCTGGATGTGGCTCTGGGCAGCCTGCTCTGCTGGTTGGCGACCTGCACGTAGCCGGGGGTTGCAATGAGATGAGCATTGTGGCCGTCCTATGATTCTGTGATTCTCTGATGGGACTCAGAGCAGGGAGAATGGCAGCCACGCAGTGCTGCTGCTGCTGCAGGGCTCTCAGCCCGCAGGCCCTGCTCTGCTTCTGCAATAGGATCGTTAGCTTGGGACAGTGAGGGCAGCGTGGTGATGTGCAGAGTGCTGGAAAACCTCTGGGAGTGCTCCTGTCACACCTCCCAGGGAAATGCATGTTTTGCATCTTCCTCAGAACCTAATTTAAAACAAAAAGATGCATTAAAAATTTGGTTTGGGAGATCTTAAAGAACAGCACAAACTAAATGAGCGCCTGCCAAAATTAATTTTCAGCATTAAAAATCAGCACTGATGAGAGCCATTTTAGATCAAATAATTTATTTAGTAATTCCATGTAAACAGTTCAGCTTTACTAGCAAATACAATGCTTGCTGTTCTTTTAAATAGATCATTCAAAAAAATAAGATTCTATTATGAATGGCAGGTTGACTTCCATACTACTGTACGAGGAATTTGTTTTCTAACGAATTTAACGTCTTGATTTTTCTTGTTCTGCGTTTGCTTTACGTAAAGCCCAAAGGACACGCATTCGAACTGCTCCCTGCCGATGCCACTGCTGGCTGTGGTGTACTGGGGAAGTCACTGGGCAGGCAAATCCTCCCATCCTGGCACTGGCATAAGCTGATGTGAAAGTGGGGTGGCGGAACTTGTAATGACACTGTTCAAAAACATGCATCTTTTCATCAGAAAACAGAAAGTAAATGGTGGAGAGCTTTTCTTTGGGATGTATAAAAGCAACGAACTCCGTTGTTGGCATTTAGTTAGAAGCGTAACAGTACACACACACATATCCACAGTGTCTGGAAAGCATGCTAGGAACTGAAGAAAACAGTGGTTCCGAGGCTTGGTACACCAGTGCACTAAAACCAAAAGAATGATACCTTCTTACATTGTCAAATGAAAAATAAATATCTTTATTTTCTGCCTAATTTATTTCAGTTTTCAAATAAATTTTAAATAAATCTGTACAAAGTATACTGTTACAGTATATATTTGTAAGTTAACTGAAATGCCTAAGTGTAACAACACTACAATAAAGCAGTATAGATTGGCACATCTCTAATAAAGATTAACTTTTACACTCAAAAAAAAAACCAACTCCCATGAAAACCCCTTATGTTTTTTGATATCTTTATGCAAGTTATGTCGCAAACATATTACAGATGAGTTCTCCTGTCTCAAAGTCACTTGTAATAGTTTTTTAGAGAAAGTAAACATCTTTGTACTGTTAAAGGGACACTGTCAGGCTAAAAGAGAGATACATGTGGGGGAAAAAAAAAAGCAAATTTGTGAAGAGAAACTTCAGCCTAACAAAGGGTAAATTTTACGCACTTTCATCCACCTTGACAATGGTTATAAGCAGTGCCAAAGACCGGATCTGCCCCCTGCGAGGCCGCAGTGTGCAGCTGCACACCTGGGGAAGGGCCCCAGCCTGCGCCTGGAGCAGTGGGAGCCCCCGGCTGCAGCTCACCTGCAAGCACAGCTCCAGGAACGCTTTGAGTCAATTAGCAAGCCAGCAGAAAAAATGTTTTTTCCTTGTGATTGAGATGGAATTAACACGGGTGCTGGGGAGGTGAGTTTTGCTTTTTTTTTCTTCCCTTAAAACAAGAACCTAATGTTAATCTGACAGTGTCCCTTTGCTCAAAATAAAGACTTCTGTACTTTAAAGTTCAGGTACTGAAGCGATCTTATTCACTGCCAACAGGGTGAAAAAGCCAGGTACATTTCAAAACTCAAGTTTTCAAACGACACGATCCAACTGCAGTTCATGAGCTTTTGAAATCTTGTACTGTTTCATTAAAAACTCTGAACTGCTGATCGGGGGATAAATATTACAGATTGAGAGTGAAATTTTTCCTTATTTTTAATCTTTCCAATGATAGATTAAATCAGTGTTCACATGCTGAAAGTTAATCTTACATTAGAATGCAGTTCAATATTGGCTGCAACATAAACTTATAAATAAATCAACTACAATAGATTAAACTCTGTTAAATATTTCTAAGTTAATAAAATATTGACAGTATTATAAAATTACAGTATTTACAATAAGAAAAAATCTAGACTAATATATACCTTTAACAGATCCATCCTCCAATTTGGGATTGCCACGGAATTATGAATATATGAACAATTTATTATAAAGTTGCATTGCAGTATAATTTTTCCATTAGAACTAGAGACGGTAATCTATCACTGCCTTTTAAAAAATAAGTGACTTCTCATGGTGGGGTGTAGCTTTTGGGTACCAAACGGGTAACAGGAGTCCTCCGCAAGACGTCTGAAGGTAAGGTGGGACCAGCCTCAACTGCTCAGATTAAAGCTGTATTAGAGAACTGCCAGCAATCAGAACCACACAGGCTGCAAAAGGGGAGGAAAGGTAGTTTTCAGCTCAGAGTGTACAGCTGGAAGACTGCCGTCATTATGGACTCCAACTAAGGCTGCAGGAGCTTTGATCTGCTCTACAGTGCAAAACCTTGTCTTTTGTTTCATCGAGATGAAGTTGGTCTTAAAGGGACATGGTTAGGTTGCAGCTATACCAGAAATGCTCTTGCCAACCGTGCATGACAAGACCAAATCAAATCACTTGAGATGCTGTTCTGCTTGCTCTATGGAGGTTGCACTTTTTGGCTCAGGGTGGTTTTGATTATGATTTTTTCATTTTGTTTGTCCAAAAGAAAAAAAAAATTTGGCTGGGACCATGCAGTCAACTCATTTTCTATTCCTTGCCAGCTTTGCTGTTTCACAAGTATTAGCACAGTACTGCAGCATTTGGGTTGCAAACTCTTAGAAAAAAAAGGGAGTCTTCAATTCTCCCAAGCTGATTCGCCTTAGTATAGACCAAATTTTGCAAATTGCCTAAATCAATTGCGGTCATTAAGAAGCGCCAGCTGCTTTTGGAGTCCCAAACACCTAGCAATGTCCTTTTAAGGATCAGATCAGACCTTTCACCTGCCTTTTCCATCAGCCTTGGAGAAAGTGTTTAAAACTATTTTAGGATGGGCAATGCTCAAATTCTCTCCCTCCTCCCCACTTCACGCTTCTTTTCCAAAACAGAAGCCTTGCTTTCTAGCAGAATATAGAGAAAAATGAAAAGAAAAAAAATAAAATCAGAAAAAGACATATCCATACTCAGTTCCCACCCTCCGCTCCCCCCATCCTGTTCCCTGTAAAACTGAAATGCCATTTTGTAGCATGTACTTTTGGAGGAATTACTTTCCAAGCCCAAACCTGAAGATGCTTTGTGAGACACCTGCCCATAGGCTCTGGGAAGGTGAACCATGCCAAGCATCTGCAGGAATTTCTACCAGCCTGGTAGTAGGCAGATGGGAACAGCGCTGTCCTTAAAAGCAGACTTTAAAGTGTTAAATAATAATTTGTAAACTTCAGTCTACGTTACCAAGAGAAGGCTCTAGGTCCTGCGGGCTCCATTTCCAGAGTTGCAGAGTAGGAAAACTAGAAAGAAAGCTCGGTACCTTTCAATCACCTGCCAGTTTGTACTCGGGGGAGTGGGGAACGAGAGAGACGAAATGACAACTGACCTTATAAACAAAGGTATGTATAGGGCTTCTGGTTTCAGGAATAAACCGATATTTACTGGTAAAAGTCTGCCAAAAAACAAAAACAGAAACACAGGATTACTGGTAAATATTGGTTTATATGGAGAAGAAAAAAAAGTCATAGTGCTCCCGCTCTTCACGCGCCAGCGGGACGTGCTGCGGGACTGCGCTGCGGGCAGAGGCCGAGGGCTGGCCCCAGGCACCCTGCACTGCCAGCAACAGGGACAGGGACACCTCAAACCAGAAGCCACATGTGCACCACAAAGCCAGGTCTCTTTTCTTTGCTCCTCTCAAACTACGCACTGCTTTCCAGGCCCCCCTCCTCCACAAGACTGCCGTTCACCCCACAGCCCTACAGCGTCTGTCTGGCCGACAGCACCTGGCAATGACTTCACATCGTATGGTATCTCACCGCGAAGGCTGCTTTGCCTCAGCCTCTCGGCTGCGATGGGTCGGCCGCGCCGTGAGATGCCATAAAATATACAAGTCTGAGTGAATATTTGAAATGAAGCATTTTCTTGTAAGTGGCATAAACCCATTCATTTTATTTACATGCTTATTTATTTCCAAAAATAGAGAGTTGGTCCACATTGGACAAGAGAAATCAAGAAGCCATACAGTAGAAGAGTTAAAAGTCCAACATTTAACCAAAGTACAATGAAATTCCAGAATTCTGTGGCTGATTTGAACCACAGAAACATACACGAGCCACACAGACATTTGTACATATAGCATTATATTACCAATAATATTTGCAAACATGAGGTCAAGATGGCTAAGAACCCAGCAAAACCAAACCATGGGCAATGGCTGAAAAGAAGCAAGTGTGAGCAGCCGGCACTACCGCGGGAAAAACACCGCTCTCCAGGGGCCTGGTGTCACCCTCACTGAGTTTTCTTGACCCAAAAAAGTTCCAATTTCCCTTTCCTGGGACCCAAAGGCAGGGAGCATGCGGGGTGACCTGCAGTGCAGGCTGGTGCGTGGCACCTCAGCACCCCAGGCTGCCTGTGCCCCGCGCAGAGCCTGCCAGCGGCCGCTCCGCACTGCACCCAGAGCTGCGAGCTTTCTGCCCCCATGGGGCACAGCTGTGGGACGGGGCCATCATCCCACCCCGCTGCGGCACAGCCTGTCCCACAGCCCTGCCCTGCTGGGACCTCAGAGCACCCGGAGCAGAGAGCCGTGGGTGCCTGGGCAGCGCTGCCTTTACAGAAAGGTTTCCTTCCCTCACTGGGGCAGGTGTTGGCTTTGGGAATGCACACAGTCGGCCCTTCCTGGAAGACTACAAATAATCAAGCCTAAATGGATTTATGGGATGAGAAGGGATAGTATCTGATAGATAGTGGAGTAATTTTTACTCAAAGTTAAACATTTTACGTGACAAAAAAAGCACAGATACTCGATCGACGGCAAAAGAAAAGAATGGAAAAGATGCATTATCTCAGTGTTACAGCCGAGTTTGTCCAAGTGTTTCCAAGGACTTCATCACTAGAATACCTCGGTGTCAACAACGGATGGAAAAATAGATTTGAGCCTGTATCTTTCAGTTCATAACTTTCAACTGAAAGTAGAGTGGGCTTCCAGCCCACACATCTGGGCTCTCCCACCGAGAATCACCGCAGGTAAAGCAGGGAAGACCGACGTAGCACAGCTGGTACTTCTACAGACAAACCAACCCACCACTACCCTGGGCAGAACTGCATAAAAGGGTATAAATTCATTTTCATTTTTTGACATTCAGAATATTAGGCCTAGTCCAATGTGAATGCTAGTAGAGAGCTAGTTTACAGAACACCAATGATAACTGTATGTACCTAAGAGGATTTAAAGGCAACTGTACTCAGTACATTTAGAAAAAAACACCTGTGCCAAGATGCCAGACCTCTGACAGAAGTTAAAGCAGAAGCAGCCGTGCAGTTTTCTAAGTGGAAGGACAGTCCTTAGTACAAGTCACTACTGTCATCTGAGCCAAGAACAGACAGCTTTTCTGCTGATTTGTCTTCTGAAGCATTTGTAACCTCAGATGTGAAACGTTTTTAAAAAAGGTGGGCCTGACCCCATGCAGTTGGGTACACACAGCACTCCCCAGTGAAACTCAGAGCCCAAATTCCTAAAGAGAGAGCACAAGAGATTTTGCGTTTTCTTACATCAAATAACTACCATGCAAGCATACCACGACGTTTTTATACTGTGTACTTCAAAGTCAGCTGATACAATTTCACTAGAGTTGAGTAACATAATGAAATTGGTATTTCTCAGGGAGGGGGACAAAGGTTGTGTCAGTGACAACGGCCAGCTTACCAAGGGAAAACAGCAGAGGAACAACTTGGGAACGTAATGAACGGTATTACATGTGAGTTCAAAAACAGCAGCCTCTAAGACATTAGCACCTAACTCTGTAATACACAGTTAATTTCTATGGCACCTTCAGTTCATTTGGTTTTTCTATCCAAAATCAGATGCTGAAGGGAAGACACTCTTCCTCTTGAATGAGCAAGTCCTCTAAAGCCTAGATATATTTCCAGAGCATCACTGACATTTTTTCTCTCAATCTATTGCCTGTCCTAGCAGAGGCCATTCCCTGCAGCTGCAGACTGCCCACACCCAGCTCGTGCTCCTCTGAGCCAGGGGAATGTTGGGACGTTCAGACATTTAAGAAGCCTTAAACTGAACTACAGCAGCAAAGGGTTGCTCCTGCTCACAGCAGCTCACCTCCTGGGTCCTTGGGGAGGTCAGCACACACATGCACATGTATGTGTGTGGGCAGCCTCAAATACAGAGCTAGATGAGACCTGGAAAGAACTGGATAGGCTTCTCTCCCCATACCTTCCCTTTCTGCCCACTACCAAACCAACAACTTTCAGGTTTTTTGCTTGGTTTGGTTAAACAAACAAACAAACAAACAAAAAAAGCTGAATACATCCGGACTCATTGGTTGCTGAGGCATACTATGGGATGTGGCAGCCTTAGCTCAGGGTCAGGATTTGAACTGGGGCTGCCACATCACAGGAGGAATCTAGATGTCGTGCTGCCAAGTATTCTGCGCTTGTGTCTCCTCTTTGGCCAACCAGACTTTGACCTAGATGTGCTCACCAGATAAGTCCAGAGAAAATCAACCCTTTTCCACCCTGCAACTCTGGTTCTGACAAATCACTGCCTCCCAAAAGAAACTCACTTGCTCAAAGTCTGCAGATCTACTCAAGAAATACCCCCGCCTCCGAGCCCAGGAAAGTTTCCATCTCCAGCTCAGACTAAGCTTCCTTCTACCCTGAGCTGATCAATATCAGCGGTAGCAAAAGAAGGCATCCATGATACTGATCCATATTTATCCAAATAAAAATCCCCCGATTCTCTGCACCCTGCCATTTGCCAGCAGGTTAAAAGGTTTGGGCAGATTACCTGGAAAACGTGATCTTTCCTTGCAGAAGGTACGTTGCTTTCACCCTAGCACATACTGACATGTGATACTACTTTAGCTACTCCTCAAACAAGGAATTGCTGGTCTACAATTCCCAGTGCCCTGTTCAATAATGTCATTATTAATAATAACAATAACATTATCGTTATGATTGTTATTATTATTAATAATACACCATTAGGATGTATTCTAATCATGGAGGATACCAAGCTATTTTTTAGGAGACCCTATAATTACTACTAACTTTAGTGTTCTGTCCCCAGCTCTTTAAAAACTCCTGTGTGGGTGCGCATTGCTCCTCCACTTGGATTTGCTACCTGGCTGTGTTGTATTTGCCTCAAAGGTACAAGCTGCAGATACGTTCCTTATCCTTGCCAAAAGGAGAAAGGTGCCTCTTGAATGCACCCTGTGCTCCAAAAGTAATGCCTCCTGCTTTGTTATGTCAGCCCATGATGACAGAGGTAGATGATGGTGGGATGAGAGCAAAGGTTGGACCTTCCGCCAATATCCCGTTACATTTTGTTGCTCCGTGGCAGATGGCAGTAGAAGGGTGGTATGACAGTGTGGCATCTGACATGGAAGTGCGTATGGAGCAAAGGTATAGAATTAAATTGCTCCATGAGGAAAAAATGGCACCCGCTGACATTCATCAGCAATTGCTGACATCTTCTGGAGACTGAACAGTGGGTGTGAGCGCAGTAAGGCGGTGGATGGTGTGTTTCTGCGGTGGAGACAGTGACAGTGGTCACCTTGGCTGGTGCAGATTTTTACGAGCATGGCATGCAGGCTCTTGCGCATCACTGACAAAAATGCACACCTGAGAGCGTGTTCTATAGCTGAGAATTTGCTCTGTCAGATAGTGTCATTGTGCTCCTTGCATCTGCTGCAACTTCTGTGGAAATCAGTAGGAAACATTATTTTTGGAGCATTCTACGTAACACAAATTAGTGCAGAAAATATAACTGTGTCTTCAGTCCTACACGTTTAGATCCTCTGAAGAGCCTTCTCGCTTGTATGCTTAAAATATCGTTTGTTCCCGAGGGTCTCCGGCTCTCCAAAACATCCCTGCTGAACTGCTTAATTTCCACAAATTGAATTTGTGACCTGCAGCACAGCATGGCTCTTCCGGCACTCTTTGGGAGAGCTGGACCTCTGTCTTGTCAAAGAGTCTTGCTCCAGAAGTCCCTCCTTTTATAAATATTTCACTGGTCTGTCCTACACTTCGGCTCTGGAGCTCCTTTGTGACAGAGCTCTTCCTAACCTGGGTGTCTGGAACATTTCCAGGTGTCTGTGGAGCTACCTTGACCAGGCTCACAATTTTGCTTTTCTGATGTTCTCCCCTGCAATGTTTTATAACACAAGACTCATTTTTAGTAAAGTGTCTTCCACCCCTGAGGATGCTGAACCTGTAATTGTACTGTGGTCACTGCTATTTAATGACTCAGCTATAATTATATCTTGAACCAGTTCTTACGTTTTAGTCCTAAATCAAGGCTAGCTCTACAACAGGCTGTTAAAATAAATGATTCTTTAAGTAAATCAAGATGTTTGTTCATCGAAATGTTAGCCAGCTCCTTCCAAAACCATCTGGCCAGATAGCACCAACGTAATTGAATTTACCTTTTCTAACAGATTTATGGAGACGCACGAGCTTGGTTTTCCCTCACGTCCCATGAAATCCATAACCTTTTCCTTGTCTGGAATAGAAGGTGTCTCAATACCTCTGTTTCATTACAATGTGGAATTTATCTCCAACACAGGTTTGGCTGTGTGAGCACCACTATTCCAATTTCCTCTTGGGTTTTATGGCAACTTTTAAATCGAGTGCTCCTTCACACCTTTATGACCCGTGTATCCTGTATGGTTTGATGGCAGCCATTGCAGTATTTTCATCATATTCTCCCCCACTATGCTTCAGTCAGGCTAGCTATGTCAAAGTCTTTTCAAACCACCGAGCAGTCTACTCCGACTATTTTTATGTCATGTTTCCACACTGGCACACAGACTTTCTCATTTTGACCACACGCCTATTTCTCATTCAAATCTCCAGTCCAACATCTGGTTGCTCTTCCAGCACCCACAGCTCTGTTCCCAGCCTCCCCGTGCCCCACACTCACTGAAAATCACCCCATGCCCTCCAGCAAAAATGGCCATATGCTCCAGGTGCACCTCAGCTCAGCCTCAGATGCCTCAGCCTTCTCCCAGCGCTACTTCTGTCGCTCCTCCCAAAACCTCGTCCACTTCCTGTGCCACCACTCCAGTTCCTCTTCAGCTGAAGAGGAGACCAGCCTCCACTGCAAAGCAATGACAGCTCACTATTGACCCTTTCTATCGTTTTCTCAGCATGCATTAAGACTTTTGGAAAGCTGCACCTTGATATCCTACATATTCTTTTCTTCCCAGGCAACCAAATATAGTTTCTCAAGTATCTCAGCTTTCCATACCTGAAGATGACAGCCCCAGGACTGCCCTAAGCGCTCTGATATCTTCCAAGATCCATTTTTCCATCTATCAGATAGACCACATCATCATCAGGAGCGGAGCCCATCCTTCCCTCCATCAATCCTCTGCGTTTGTCCATCCCGAAGCCACTTCCCCGCCCTCTGACAGCCCCTTTCAGCACACAGAGAACCACACAGCCAAGGCTTACACGAAATTATAAGCTGCCCCTCAGTCCTGGCCAGTTCCGAGTCAAATTTCCTCAATCAGAAGTCAGTGCACAGGTGAGAACAGACCACAAGCACCTGCAGATGATTTAATTTGCTATTTTCTCCACCAGCTCAGCAACTCCACCCTCAAAACGCTTTTGGGAGCTCACAGCATAACCATTCACAGAGTGCATCCTTTCCACACTTCTTTTTGCTGTAACTAGTCTAATTAAGCTGATATTCTTCCATTTCCATAATTAAACTAGGATTTTGGCTTTGTGATCACATAGAGTCCCTATTTTTAATTACTTTTAACCAATTAGAGACTTTCATTGGACACAGTAAGTTACACGTGGCCTCTCAGCAACCTGCACGACTCACTTAGTAGGATTTCTATTGACAGATGAAGCTTGAAAGCTGCTTTTTTTTTTTTTTTTTGAACACAGCATTGTCAGAAGACGTATCCGCAAGCGGATTATTTGCATTCATGATAGTAGAGCTGACAATTACGTTAATTTGCAGTGCTTAGTTCAGAATTACTTGTGCTAGAAGAATAATCCTAAATATCTAGACCCTGTTGTGTTGAAGAACATGGTTTAGTGAGTATTCTGTGACTTAGAGACCTGCTTGTCTGGTCAGGCTGCACTCCAGCAGCGCTTGGCAAGGGTGCCCATCCTTTATTGTTCAAATAAAATGATGTTTTTAAGAAAAAGAACCGTATTTACGTGGTTATAACCCTGTACCTGACAAGACTCTGGCTTCTCTTCTTCACTTCTGGTGCCGTTCACACAACATTTTTCTTCAGTTGACCTGCCCACACAGCTCCTGATAAGCCAATGCTATGTTGCCAGCTCTCCTCATCATCATTTGAGTGGGAGGTTTAAATACCAGATTTCACAAAATCCTTCATCTACGCTTCCTAGCCCCATGGTTTCCTGAAGCACTGACAGATCAGTAAGCCTTCACAGTTTGCCCAGAAATGTGAAAGCTGGACCTGCTGCTGCTGATGGGGTGAGGCGCACAGCCCTGGGAATGGGTCTCGAGGTGGTACGTGAGTCTCGAGGTGACACAGGCTGACGAGGTGACACGTGCTCCTAACATGGCCTGGCTGAGATCCTCTGCCTATACAAACACCTGAAAAAAAGGCAAGCCTGGGAAAAGCGCATTCCAAACCTCAGAAGACTACAGCACTAAAGCCAACAGCTTCCATTGCACTCACCAACTGCGGGGCAACTACAGAGAAATGGAAGATACTCCCTTGTGAAACACTACAGACGGTCCCACCTGGAGGTGTGGGGCATGCCAAGCAGTGAGGCTACCCTTCAGATGGCAGCGATGCCCCGAGGTGTCCCGCCCAGACAGGTGCTACCCAAGGCACACGGCAGCGTGCCAAGCAAAGGTAGAAAGAAAAAACAACTTTGTCCCCAGCCTGTGACCAGAGTAATGCACTGGCTGAAGGGTGCTGCAGATCTCACAAGCACCTGGTGATCTGAGCTTGATTCCATATCAAGACACTCACCAGCAACAGAAAGAAAGAAAAGAAAGAAAAGAAAGAAAAGAAAGAAAAGAAAGAAAAGAAAGAAAAGAAAGAAAGAAAGAAAGAAAGAAAGAAAGAAAGAAAGAAAGAAAGAAAGAAAGAAAGAAAGAAAGAAAGAAAGAAAGAAAGAAAGAAAGAAAGAAAGAAAGAAAGAAAGAAAGAAAGAAAGAAAGAAAGAAAGAAAATGCCGCTGCCCACTGCCCACTCCCAGCAGTACGATTACACAGGCACACATTTATGAGGGGGCAACCCGGCCCTGGCACTGCTGCACGGAGAGCTGCGGTGCCCCATCTCTCAAGGTGACCCAGGCCACGGATGGGCCCTGAGCTGCCTGATCTGGAGAGCAGCCGGCCCACCACAGGGATGGGGCTGGGGGGCTGTAAGGGCCATTCCAACCCAACGTGACGTTCTGTGGTTCCACAGATGCACAGCAGCCTCCTCCAGCCTCCAAGGAAAGCCCGCAGCTTTGTCCCAGCACTGAGTGGTGCATCAGCACTGCTGGTGACACACAGGATCTGCGCACACAAGAGACATCCGTGCATGCCAGCCCCACACCCTGGGCACCAAGCTCATCACCTTGAGCCACGGCTGCACCCTGCATGACAGCATGAGACGCCTCAAGGCACACACCAGCAGAACAGTGTCACTCGATAGTCAGACCCACCGAGATCCTGTCAATAAAGACATGAGCTTTGACTCCTTGACAGTCACCAGTGGAGACTGAGAATGCAGTCTCTTTGCCGTGTCCAACAGGAAACCCAAACTCATTTGAGTTAACATTGTCATGCAGTCACCTTTTACAAATAGGCTCTCCATAGAAGAGAACATGCTTACCAGTGCAGCATTTCAACATATAGAGGTCCAAACCTCTTAAACAAGCGCTCACTTGGGCGTGCCCATGGCAGGTCAGCTCCCAGCAGCCTCTCACTCCCAGCATGCACCGCCAAGAAGGGCACATGGCCCTCTGCAGTAACCCCACACCTCTCACCTCTCCAGTCTGCAGCAGAAAGAATGAAGCTTTTCTTCACTTCCTGCATATTTTCAGGTAGTGTTTCAGACAAAAACCTCAGCCAGGAAGGCTCAGAACAAACCTTTAGTGCCAGTGTTGCAGTCAGCCCTCTTTTCACTTCAGTTTCCTACATGTCCTAAGCCTAAGACAAGGCTAAGACACGTATTTTGCAATGGTATGCTCTGCACACAACAAAGATTTTCTGCACAAGTGTGCTCCTGAGCTGAGCGATGGAGCCAGGGGAGGCCCTTCGGGTCCCCTGCACTGCCCCATGCAGCACCCCAAGCCCGGCCCGGGCACAACACAGTCCCAGCCATAGGGGTGGCCGTGGGGGGCCAAGCTCAGGGCCGGTCTCCCCCAGCACACATGTGCCCACTGTGTCCATCTGAACAGGGCTCTGCCTCGTTGTCATCAGCCAACGCTCAAAGCCAGTCAGTCCTCTATCTTTATTCTTCCTCGCTTATCTCCAGCCGGCGTTTACTCTGAAAACGCACCTCATTCCTTGCGCTAGGAATTCAGCTCTACCTCTTCTGCAGCATTTCGCTTCCCGAGTTCCCCACACATCTCCCGCTCCCACAGACGCGGCTGTGGGAAGCTCCGCCGCTCCATCCCCAGCTGCGGCCCCGAGCGGGGCTGTGCCCCCGCCGTCCCCTCGCACACGGCAGCCCCATGGCCGGGGCGCTGGGGAAGAGGCTCCTGCAGCCTTCGGGCTCGGAGCCTGAGCCCCGTCCCACCGCACGCTCTCCCAGAGCCCGCCGAGACGTTCCGCACCCTCGGACGGCTCAGCCGAGCGCGCAGCCCCGGCGCTGCGGCGGGCCGGGAGCAGCGGTATGCAGCGCCGGTTCCTCTCGCCCGGCCCCGCTCCCGTCTCCGCGCCTTCACCGGCGGCCGCAGGATCCTCCGCGTGGCGGGCAAAGCCCACACCTTTCCATTGCACTCCTCAGCAACCGCCGTTCCCACTGCAATAAAATATCGCGCCTGCTGTTGGTAGAGTAACTCTCGGCATGGCTAACAACTGACACTTGGCATCTACTTCTGCGCGACGTCCACACCGCTCCGACTTGCAGCAGCTCCAAGCGACGCGTGGCCCTGCGGTGCTCGCAGCCCTGGCGCTGTGCGAGCACTGAGATGCGCCGCGCTGCCTCGCGGGCTCACCGCCCGGCCTGCGGATACCGCTGTAACAGTTCCGGCACGAACCCAAATCCTCCGAAGAGTAACAAAGAGGGGAAGGCGGGCGGAAAGCAGCTCGCAAACCAGAACCAGGGCAACCAGCCGGCACAGACAGCGCGACAGCGGGGAGACGGCATCGCCCTGAGCCCCGCGCGCACCCGCAGGGCTGTCCCGCTCCGGCGCAGGGAATCCCGCAGCCGGAAGGGAGCAGCGCTTTTAGGAGCTGTCAGCCCGGCGCTCTCAGTCATTTCGACAAAGGAGAGCCAACGCAAAAGGAAAAACGAACGCCACGTGCTTCGGGTCCAAAGATCGGGCTCCGGTTCAAGCAGGATTTTCAGAAATGTCACCGTTTGGAGAGTTCATTGGATTAGCCTTAACTAGTTGAAAACTATATATACACCTTTCCTTGCCACGTTCACAGCCCACGCACAACAGTTTGCGGTGCCAGAGAGCTAACTCATGTGAAAGGAACCAGAGGAAAGGAACCGTCGACTCGAAAAAATGCTCTGGGCTGAAATTATCTCTCATTGTTACAAGTGGCACAGGAGATTGTGCCAGCTTCGGGACTCGAGGTAAAAATGGAAGCAGCTTGTTTACCTTGTCACTTGTGTCAAAACGTTCTGACAGGACTTCGCGTGCAGCCAGCTCCTCCGTTCTGCCACCCAAAGTTCTGATCCTTCCACCCATCCTCGCACATCAGAGAACAAAACCGAGAGAGCAAAACTTTCGGTGAGAGAAGGGATGTGCACGAAGTGCAAAGCCTGGCGCGGGGCTCCCTGTAAGAACCAAGCAATAGCAGAGCCGCGGCCCGCAGCTACATTTCTGCAGAGAAAGAGGGAAGGCAGCAGAGGAGGATCGGAAGAGAAGAAGAGGAAAGTCTGGGTAAGCCCGACAGAAAAGCAAACAAAGGGGAAGAAATAAAAAGGTACAAATCAGGATTTTAAAATTGCAATTAAAAATAAATCTTGACAGAGTCCTTTTAGCAGGGAAACTTGCCATCTTTTGGGGCAGGTGAGACCTCTGACCAAACGGTCCAAGCCAGGAGGGAGCAAAAGGGTTTTGAAGGAGCAAAAAGAGCATGCAGTCAGGTGGCAATTTGCTTCTGCCTTCTGACTTCCAGCTCACCTACGAGAAACGGAGGCTGTTTTCAGCACGTCAGAATAGCAAAGCTAGGAGGTTGGCTGGTTCTGGTTGCACTTTGAATTTCCCACAAGCATTCCCCGCAGTTCTTGTACGTTCATATCAGGATTTCCACTTCCAGCTCCACAGCATGGGAACAGCCGAGGCCGTCCGATTGTGTCTGCACCCTTCAGAGCAACGGGAAGTCAGGATTTTAAGTAAAAAAAAGAAACAAACTGCGTCGGTGCCAAGGTGTGGGATCCAAACGCAGTGGATCCTCTGAAGTCTTTGATCCAAAGCATACAGCAATTCTACTTAAAAAGAAAAAAGGGAAAAAAAGAAAAAAGAAAAGGAAAAAATAAGGGGAAAAAAAGGTTTTATCCATTCAACTTGGAGAAGAGGGGAAAGCGACAGAGCCTGGAGAAGGCAAGGGCTGCGAAGATGTAAAGTGCAGCACTTCACCTCAACAGAGAGCGGAGTTTCGTTCTAAATGCCGGGAACCAAACTCCCCAAATACGATTTTAGCGTTTTGGGGCACTGAGTGAAATCGAGGTGGGAGAAGCGTGGAGTGAGGACGTACCCCAGGCTTGATGTTTTCACAAACTGTAATGAAAAAGCGTGGCTGCTTTCAGCGGATCCGCGGATCAACCGGATCTCCGCCGAGCGGCGCGGAGCCGCACCGACACACCGCGCTGCCCTGCGCCGCTCTTGCCCCCGCTGCTCCTCGGGGAGGCGGCTCTGCCCGGCCGCGCACACGGAATGAAAACAGTCGGTACGGCTGGTACAGATCCAGTGACTTTTTATTACAAAGGTACTTAATCGCTTGGCTTCAGAAATTTTAAGTCAATCCCTATTTTCTGGACGCCAATACAAAGCAAAATCTATTTTTACAAATTAAACGCCTAAAAAAATTGACAATAATATTAGAGTTTGATGGAACAAAAATAAAACAACAAAAACCAGTTACAAAAACCTTAAATCCCCTTTTAAGAAGAAATCCCCTCCCGGCCCCGCAGTCCCGTTACGTGACATTAACACCGCTGCCAGAACACGGAGCTGCGTTCCGCCTGCGCGCAGCGCGCAAACCGCGCCTTATCGCTCGGTGTTCCGGTTAGAGCACCACCGCCATCCGACCCAACGGCACCGGCCGCCCCCCCCCCCGATCCCTCGTTTACATTTAAGAGCTTGCATAGTTCGAAGGGACAAAGGTCACACTGCAGGTAATCATAAAAAAAAAAAAAAAAAGAAAAAAAAAGAAAAAAAAAAAAAGAAAAAAAAGGTGGTTACAGTGCGATTCCAAAGGCAACAAAGGAGCCGCTCACCAGAAGCCGCCCTCACGGGGCTCCGAGAGGCTCTCCCCGCAACCGGCCGGGCCCCGCGCTGCCACCAACGGCATCCGCCGTCCGGGCCGACAGAGATCGGGGAGCGGGGAAAGCAGAAAGAGGAAAGGCGAGCGGGGCCGGGCGGAGCAGGGCTGGACGTGAACCGAGCGTCTCCCGGCGCCTCCCGGCCGCGAGCCGAAGCGCAAAAGAAGAGGCAGGACCAAGAGCGGCTGGTGCTTTTTGTCTGGGTTTTTATTTAACTTCTCAGAGACAGAGCTGTTCTGTTTTGTTTTCTTTTTCTTTTTCTTTTCTTTTTTTTTTTTTTTTTTTTTTTTTTTTTAACAACAAAAAGAATTGATTTTTACTTCGGAGGACAATTCTCCGTTAGTGTAGAACCACTTACAGGGAGGTCGCATTTTAGCGGTCAATTACTTCACAGCGTCCCTTTAACTCAGAAACAAAGCAATGTCAGTATTGCAATGCATTTCAAGTTTTCTTGCAGTCGTTACAAAGCAGTTCTATCGTGCTCTTGGACCTATCCTACAAGACATTTAAAAGCACGTCACCGAGGAAAATAAGGCATGCTGCTCAGGAATTGGGGACCTTGGCACATTTGAGCACACTGTCCTTTTGAGAAACAACAGATATGGTCAAATATACCTCGCTTCTCCCGCACCGAACTGAGCTTTCTGCACTTTGTTTTAAATACTGAGACATCGGAGCCGTGGTAAGGCACCGAGCACCTCCGGGAACTGATTAAAAAAAAAAAGAAAAAAAAAGAACCAAAACAAAACCAGAAAAGCAAAAGCAACCCAAAGCAAGCCCAAATCCCACGAACCTTGAGAGTCCTTTACTCTCTCATTATCGTCATTCACCAAGTCCTAGGAGGAAGGGGACAACAAAAACCAACGACCAACACGCCAGCAAAGCCCGAAGCAGGCACGGACGGACGGACGGACGGACGGAGCGCTCCGGCTCCGCTCCCCGACGGCCGCCCGGCCGCCGGCACCGCAGCCGGGCCGAGGTCGGGGTTTGAAGGCCGGGCTGCGGGCAGCCTCTGGCGGCCCAGCGGGGCCGTCGGGGGTCGGAGACGGAGCACCCCGCCCCGCACGCAGCACCGTAACAGCGGGAAGGAACGCAGCGGGAGAGCCCGAACGGCACCGCCTGACGATGCCGACACGCCGTTGAGAACCGTTCCGAATGTCACATTATGAGCTCGGAAAGCTTATTTCACTGCTCAGAAATAGGAAAGTGCACATGAAAGCCATTTTCGACATTTCCAGTGATTGTTAAAGAAACAGAAACGCCCAACGCTCGACGCCTCATCGATAACTGCGAACACCGACGGGGAGGGCACGGCACGACGGGAACAGCTCTGACACACAGTACATCTCCAAAACAAAGACGGCGGGGGGGGGGGGGGGGGGGGGGGGGGAGGAGGAGGAAGAAATTATAATTTTTCAATAGAAATAGCAGACAGCAGAAAACAAACTCCTCTCACCGAG